>NC_082729.1:12229939-12529939 GCF_030144855.1 Hypanus sabinus | reverse complement strand
TCAATAGTTTTTTAAAGGTTTAGCTTTACTTGACATATGTAAGAACCGTGCAAAAGTCTTAGGCACATAATAAGCTCTCTCAGCCCTTTGAGCCACAGTGCCCAACAACCCTCAGCTTAAACCTACCCTAATCACCAGGCAATGTAGAATGACCAATTAACCTACCAATCAGTACGTCTTTTCTTTGGACTGTGGGAGGAAACCCACACGGTCATGGGAAGAACGTACAAACTCCTTACAGGCAGCGGCGGGAATTGAACCTGGGTCGTCTGAACTGTAGACGCTACCGTGTCCCCCCCCCCCAACATGCAGTGAAGTGCATTGGTTGCGTCAAATCGAATCAGTGAGGATTGTGCTGGGCAGCCTGCAAGTGCTGCCACGTGACTGCTGCCAACTTAGCATGCCCACAACTCACTAACCCTCACCATAAAGTTGCCATGCGGGAGGAAATTGAAGCACCTAGAGGGAACTCTAGTGGTGATGGGAAGAATGCACAAATGCCTTACAGTATAGAACTCCGATCTTAACTGCTACTCTACAGTACCACCCTAATAACAACAATGGTGACCATTAACTCGCTGGTTGCCCAGGCGATCGACATTCCTGACCAGGCCTGGCCCAAGGGTGACTATGGAGTAGGTTCCAAATTACTCTCTGAAAGCCCCTGACCAGCCAACTCCAAAGGCATTTGGAAATGGCAAATACTGTTTTGGCATTGGCAATGACGTCACACCACATAAATTTACAACATTTGCGTTTTCCCACTTTTAGCTCGGACATATTTTCCCGTTGTGTTGGGTCAAGAGTAATAAAATCTGATGAAGGGCCCCTCAGTTTCTGTCATTTAGCCCCCTGAAGTTGTCAATGCTGGTGTTGTGGTGGCATCCACATAGGACTTCGGAACAAAAGGTCCAGGGTTCGAATCCGGCCGGTTCCTTGCATGTTTTCCATCTCTGCTGGGTTGAGGATTAAGCTAGCCACTCAGCCTTGTAAAAAAGATAAACGCTAAAGAAATGGCAAAGTTGCCAAACAAGGTGTGGGGAGGAACTTACCTCCCTGGAGATCCAGCAAACATGAAAACTTTCCCTCAACTAATATCACCACAAATGTATTATTCATTCATATTGATGCATGCAGGCGATTGCCTAATTAGTGGCTGCATGTCAGAAATATTCCATTAGCTACAGAGCACTTAGGAATGTCCTGGTAAGGATATGAGAGCTTCTATGTTCAACATCCCTCCAGGAAGACCACAACCTTGTCATGGTTTGGAGGCTTGCGCGCCTCAATGATTTGTAGTTCTATGTTGGCTGGAGTCAGGGCCTTGTGCTTTGGCTCTTGGTCGGGTCATCCATACCAGGCAGGCCCAAGGGTAGAGGCCAGACTAAGAGTGGTCCACTGGTTCTCCAGATTCGGGGGTTCAGCTCAGGGTTAACAACCCTGACGGGTCAAAAAACAATTGTCACAGAAACAGCAGTGAAGAATTGGATGGGAGAGGGGAAGAAGCTGTTCCTGAATCATTGAGTGTGCACCTTTAGGCTCCTATACTTCTTTCTTGATGGTAGCAATGAGAACAAGGCATGACCTGGGTGGTAGGGGTCCTTAATGATAGACATCATCTTTTTGAGGCATCGCTCCTTGTAAACGTCTTGGATTCTAAGGAGGCACCCATGACGGAGCTAATTTAACAACTCTTTGCAGCTTACTTTGATTCTATGCAGTAGCACCCCCCACCTATACCAGATGGTGACGCAGCCTATCAGAATGCTCTCCACTTGTAGAAATTTTCGAGTGCTTTACGTGACATACCAAATCCTCTCAAACTCCTAATGAAATATGGTCACGGTCTTGCTTTCTTTTTAGCTGCATCGATGTCTTGAGACCTGGTTAGATCGTTCTGAGATATTGACACCCAGGAATTTGAAATTGCTCATTCTCTCCACTTCCGATCCCTCTATGAGGATTGATTCATGTTTCCTTGTCCTACCCTTCCTGAAGTCCACGATCAGCTCTTTGGTCTTACTGACATTGGGTGCAAGGATGGTGCTGCAACACCACTCCACTAGTTGGTGTATCTCACTCCTGTACACCCTCTCATCTGCATCTGAGGTTCTACCAGCTACGGCTTTATCATCAACAAATTTATAGATGTCGTTTGAGCTCTGCCTAGCCACACAGTCATGGGTGTAGAGAGAGAGAGTAGAGCAGTGGGTCAAGCACACATCCCCGAGGTTCACCAGTGTTGATTGTCAGTGAGGTGGTGATGTTATTACCAATATGCACAGATTGTGATCTTGGAGCAGGGGTTCTGAATTTTAATATAACTGAGGAGTTTTGGTGAATTTGAAGAATTAAACCGTTTCCAGATGGAGGATTAGTAATCAGCTGGTGAAGGTTTGAGGTGATTATGAAATCAACCTGAGCAGGATATGATAATTTACTCTAGCATTCTGAACATAGTACATCTCCTGAAGTCTCCAATTTTAAATTGACTTTGAAAGCTTGAGGTACAAAAGGTTTGAGTTGTAATTCAAGTACCAATTACAGTGGAATGGAGCCACTGTTGGAGTGACTGTTGTCTGTGATATGCGAAAACCTCAGGGACTATAGAACATAGAGCATTACAGCACAGAACAGACCATTCGGCCCATGATGCTGTCCCAGCCTTTTAACCTACTCTAAGAGCAGTTTAATCCTACATAGCCCTCCAATTTCTGTCAATGGTTCAATTTAACATCAGAGAATGTATACAATACACAACCTGACATTTTTACTCTCCACAGACTTCCTTGAAACAGTAGAAAAACCCCAAAGAATTAATGAAAGAAAAAAACCCCCAAGAGGAAATCTGCAGATGCTGGAAATCCAAGCAACATACACACAAAATGCTAGAGGAACTCAGCAGGCCAGGCAGCATCCTCCCTATACTTACCTCCGATCACTTTGAGTTCATGCCACCACCCCCCCACCCCCATATTAGCCATTTCAGCCCTAGGATAAAGTCTCTGGCCATTCACTCGATCTACTGGATGCCTCTTACCGACTTTTACACCTCCAAATTAACTTCCGCCATTTCTGATCAATGGTGTCATTCAAAAGGCAGTAAATGAGGTAATTGTGAAAGTAATACTTCAGGGTTGGGCAGAAAGCAGTGGAACTTTATCTGATGAAGCAAGCCAGATCGATTAATCACATTTGTCGAATCCAAAAGGTAAAAAGCATAATGTGGCAAGTATTTCCTTTTAAAGCTGCAAGTTGTCCAGTCACATTGTTAAAATGGGAATAATTTCAGCAATGTTTAAAGAGTTCTAAGCTCATGTACTGGTCTTCAAAAACTGCAGCTCCATGCATTTAACTCTGTGATCGTCAGGAATTATAGTAACCAGGCAGTTGAAACGTCAAACACTAGAGGGCACAGCTTCGAGGTGAGAGGAGGAATGTTTAAACGAGACATGCGGGGCAAGTTTATTTACACAGAGGTCGGTAGGTTGCTGGAACGAGCTGCCAGGGGAGGTGGTGTAATCAGAAACAACAGTGGCATTTAAGAGCACCTAGACAGGCACATAAATCTGTGGGAATGGTGGGATATGGATAATCTCCAGGCACATGGACTTAATTTAATTTGCATCACAGTCCACAAAAGTTATGGGCTGAAAAGTCTATTCCTGTCTTCTATAACACATAGTTGAAACCACCAGAAATTTATCCAAGCATCCCTGGCAACTATGGGCCTCCTCCTCCCTTCCTCCTGTGTTGCACTCTCCTCTCCGATTCCTTCTTCTGCAGCCCTTAACTTTCCCAACCACTTGTCTTCACCCATCACCTTCCAGCTATCCTCCTTCCCCTCCTCCCACCTTTTCATTCTGGCGTCTTCCCCCTTCGTTCTCAGTCCCGAAGAAGGGTCTTGGCCGGAAACATTGACTGCTTATTCATTCCCATAGATGCTGTCTGACCTGCTGAGTTCCTCCAGCATTTTGCATGCGTTGCTTTTCTCTAACTTGTCTAATCTTGTTACTTATACTGAAAGATTAAGAGTTATTAAAACAAAATTTAATTTTTGGTAAACACTGGTTAAGCCACGCTTGCAGTATTGTGTTCAGTTCTAGTCACCTTATTATGGGAAGGAACCTGGTCCCCTGGAAGTTCTTTGCAGGCAAGATCTCACCTGGAATACTTGCATGAAGTAAAGTATAGACACCTTAGACACTCGAGGAAAAACAGACTTGCACGAAAGGTGGTGCAGAGAAGGCTCAGTAGGTTGACTCCTGATCTAAAGGGGTTGATGTCTGGGGAGATTGAGCATTTACCCATTGAAGTTTAGGAAAATAAGAAGTGAATTTATTAAAGCCAATGAGATTGAGAGTGGATGCTCCCCCACCAGTGGGATTATCAAAATTCAGAATTTACCCTTCCCAGCAGACAAGAAAGAATTTCTGAAGGCTATTGATCTCTGGACTTCTGTATCCCAGAATGTTGTAGAGGTGAGATGACTGAAAATGTTCAAGGTAAAACACAAGACAAATATTTAAACTGTAATGAATCAGCAATTTTGCAGAGAAATTGTGGACACCAAAAATTGGATTAGTCACGATCTTGTTAAATGGCAGAGCAGGATTGTCTCACTTCTACTTGAGTCTCTTCAGCATATTGCTGGCAATTACAGTAGCTGTAACACAAAGCCACTAACAGCACTGTCTATTCGTAAGGAAATTAATAAGGAAATGTCTACAACTTAAATAAGAGGATAAGAATATCCTTTCAGTAAGGAAAACAAGTTTTGATTTAGGTCATTTAAAGCAATGGAAAATTCTTGGCATTTACGCAAGTTAGTAAACATGGAAAGAATATAGAATTATTTGTATGTGCTCTTTCGCTGTTCAAGGAATTTTAATCAGCGTCAGGTTTAATATCACCAGCATATGTTGCAAAACTTAAGTTTGCAGTGGCAGTACAATGCAATACATGATAAATATATAGAAAAAACTGAATTACAGTAAGTACATCCATACATATATTAAAGTTAAGTTAAAGTAAGTAGTGCAAAAACAGAAACTTTAAAATAGTGAGGTTGTGTTCATGGGTTCATTGTCTTTTTAGAAATCTGCTGTCAGAGAAGAAATTGATCCTGTCACTGAGTGTGTGACTTCAGGCTTCAGTACCTCCTCCCTGATGAGAAGGGGGAAAGTCCTGGATGACAAGGGTCCTTGATGATAGACACCACCTTCCTGAAGCAACGCTCTTGAAGATGGCTTGGATACTATGGAGGCTAATACCCATGGAGCGAACTAATTTTATGACTTTCTGCAACTTTGTTCCTTTGCAATAGACCCCCCCCCCCCCCACCACCGTACCAGACAGTAATGCAGCCAGTTAGTGTGCATCTGTAGAATTGTACATCTACATATGCATAAGAAAGAAATTTCAGCTCTGTCTCTTCACAGATGCTGCCTGTTCTACCAAACATTTCCATCACTGGCAATTTTTACTTTAGGTTTACATCATCTCTTGTTTTTGTTTCTCCTCTCACTGGGAGAAAGAAATCTGAAATTAAAAACAGGAAAAGCTGGAAAAGTTCAGCATCTGTGGAAAGAAAATCTGTTACTGTTTCAGATCACATTGTACATTGCAGTTCTGGCATCAACACGGTTCAACTATTGTGAAATGCTGCCCTCAGCTGGCACATATTTTTCCTGCAGATTTGTATTAAAATTCTTAGAACTGCACAGTGAAAGAACAGGCCATTTGGCCCACAATGTCTGTGCTGCATGTGGTACCAACTTAAATTGCAAAATTGCCTGCATGTGGTGTACTTGTACGTGTTTGTCTAAATGTCTTTTAAACATTGCTACTGTATCTACTTCCATCATCTCCCCTGACAGCACATTTCAAGCACCAACCACTCTGAGTCAGGAAAAAGAACTTGCCATGTAAATCTCCTTTCAACCCGCCCCCCCCCCCACCTGAAATCTAGTGCCTTTGGGTTTTGGCATTTCCATCCTGGGGAAAAGACTGACTACATACTCTTGCTTGTCTACGCCTCTCGTACTTCAATCAGATATGTCCTCGGCCTCCGACGCTCCAACGAAAATGATCGAAGTTGGTCCAACCTCTCCTTACAGCTAATGCTCTCAATCCATGCAATGTCACAGCCAAGCTCTTCCACACCCTCTTCAAAACCTCCACGTCCTTCCTGTAATGACCAGAAGTGCACACAATACTCCAGATATGGCTGGACAAAAGTTTTATACAGCTGCGGCACGTCTTCCCGACAATTATAGTCAACCCCCATACCAACGAAGGCCAGTGTGCAACAAACTTTCTTTACCAATACTGCAACTTCCTCGATGCAATGGATTTGCACCCTAAGATCAGTCTGTACAGTCCATCAATGCTCCGAAGGGTCCTGCTATTTACTGTACACTTACCTCTTACTCCGCATAATTGTCTGGACTAAACTCCATCTGCCACTTCTCTGCCCACATGGCCTACTGCTCTACATCCTGCTGAATCTTTAAACAATCACTATCCATAACTCAGCTATTTTTAAACAGCCAGCTTACATTTTCGTTCATGTCAATCATGTACATTACCAACAGGTCTCGGCACCGATCCCTGTAAAAACACCATTAGTCAGACCTCACATCAGAATAACACCTTCCCACCACTCTCGTGTGTTCTAGGACCAACTCTGATTTCAATCTACCGAGTAAATGGATCCCATAGACCCGTGTGCCTTATTCTTCGGGATCAGCCTACCACAAAGGACCTAAGTCTATGTTCTTCAAGATTCTATCCCCAAGCATTTTCTCAAATAATTTCCATACCACTAATGCAAAGTTCACCAGCCTATAATTTCCTGGTTTGTCTCCATTTCCCTTCCTGAACAGGGGAACTCATGCAGTTCTTCTCCAGTCCAAGGCCCTTGCCTATAGCTAGAGACGATACAAAGATCTCTGTCGAGGCCCCAGCAATCTACTTTCTCGCCGCTCTCAATAGCCTGGGATAGATTCCTCACGCCCCTGGGACTTCCCCATCATAATACGCTTCAGCTTCTTGATGTCCTGGTACAACAGCCCCATGGTTGCCATCTTCTGGATAGATCACAAAACTATTTATTTCACTTCTTTTATGTCCTTTACATCTGTTTTTCACCTTGAATGTGTTTCTGGAACTGCTGGTGCCTGTGATTTGCAGTTTGGAGATCCACTGCTTTGCTGTCTCCGAGAGGATTCGGGAGGCAGCGAGTGTGAACCTTATGGTGAGGAGGCTGCTTGGGGGGGGGGGGGGGGGCTTGAGCCGATGGCCAACTCCATTTCACAAAAGCTTCCATTGTTCACCGATTAAAACAGAGATGGATCATGAAACATTGAGGCAAGTGCAGAAGGTGAACGCACCTGCTACCTGCCTTTCAGTCGCTGATAGGATCACTCTGCTGCCAGAGAGGGGAGACTGTGTGGCCTGCCACTGTGCCCGAAAAATATTACAAAGGTTTTCTGCATTTTGGATATGGACTTGGACTATGAACTTTTTCTTAAAAATTCAACCACAGTTTTCTATAATTGTGATTTTTTGGCCAAACTTCCTTTTTTTTAGGGGGGTGGGAGAGGAGGATTTGGGAGTCTATGTTCCTGTTTCATTGTTGTTCTTTTTTTGTGTGGGTGAAGGGAGATTTGGGGGTTAATGATCATGTTGCTGTTCTTTTTTTCCCTTGGTTTCGTGGCTATCTGGAGAAGAAGAATTTCAGAGTTGTATACTTTGATACTAAATGCTTCAAGTAGCTCAACCACTTCTTCTCCTAGAACATCAGCAAAGCCCTCTGCGATCTCATCATCATCCGTCCTTCTCCTTGGTGAATACGGTCTCAGAGTACTCATCCATTTCTTCAGGCATAAATGTCCTCCTTTGCCCTTCAATGGTCCTACTCTCGTTTTTAAATGTAAGCAGCAAATTACATAGTGATTCTCCTTACTCGTATTTGCCAAGGACTTTTCAAGGCCCCTTTTAGCTCTCCTGAATCCCTAATTAAGTTCCCTCCCTGCTTCTTTTATATTTCTTCAAAAGCCCTGTCTAATTTCAGCTTCCCAAGTGCTTTGGACTAAATTTGCAACAATTCTCCAATCCAAGTTTCCTGAACCTTGCCATCCTTGGCTTTCTTCCTCATGGGAATGTGCTGGTCCTGAATTCTGATCAGCTGGCCTTAAAACAAGTCCCACATGCCAGTTGTGAAGTTGCCAAATAGCTGCTTTCAATCTACTCTCCCCAGCTTCAGCCTAATAATATAATAACCCTTCTCTCAGCCTAGTGTCTGTAATGGCTACAGTATTGGAGTTCCATATATAAATCTAGCCATCTGACTTACTGTACCTGTAAAACACCTTGCATATGCTTCAGTCCATCAGCTCTAATGTGCTCACTGTCTGCCCTTCCGATCAGCTATACGCAAAGTAATACACAAAATATGCTGGAGGAACTCAGGTAGCATCTACGGAAATCAATAAACAGTTGATTTTTCAGCCTGAAACCCTTCTTCAGAACTGAGAAGGGAGGATGAAAGGTGTCTGGTGGGGGTGATGGGAAGGATGGAGGGTGATAGGTGAAACAAAGTGGATGGGAAAGGTCAAGGGCTAGAGAAGAAGGCATTAAAATAGGAGAGTGGACCAAAGGAGAAAGGGAAGGAGAGGACCCAGGGGGAAGTGATAGGCAGGTGAGAAAGGTAAAAGGTTAGAGTGGGGAATAGAATAGGGGGAAGGAGGTGCGGTAATTTTTTTTTAAACCAGGAGAAATCAATATTCTGCCACCAGGTTTGAGCCTGCCCAGACAGAATATAAAGTGTTGCTCCTCCACTTGAGGATGGCCTCATCTTGGCTGAAGAGGCAGCCGTGGGCTGACATGTAGGAATGGGCATGGGAATCAGAATGAAAATGTTTGGCCCCTGGGAAGTTCCGCTTGTGGCGGAAGGAGCAGACGTGCTCAATGAAGAAGTCCCCCAAATTTCAACTGGTCTCACCAATGTAGAGGAGGCCGTATCGGGAAGCACCAGACATGCTTAAGCTAACCTTTACTTCCCGCTTCAGTCTCTTCACTTGCTAATCTACACCTTTGGTTCTCATTTTCACTGCCCCACTGGTTTAAGCCTTCCCTGGTAGCGGTAGCAAATCTTCCTGCAAGGATATGGTTCCCCTCTAGTTCAAGTGCAACCTTTTCTTCTTGTATTTGTCTCACCTATCCTGGAAGAGAGCTCAGTAAGCTATGTTACTACAAGCAAACACTTTTGCTTGCTCCAGCCCTTTAGCCACACTTTTAACTGTACTACCTTCCCATTTCTTTCTCTAGCACATAGCCCAGGGAGTAATCCTGGGATTGCAACCCTAGAGGCCCTACATTTTAACTTCCTGCATAAAATCCCAATTTCACTTTCCAAGCCGCATCTCCCTTCCTGCCTATGCGGTTAGAACCGATAAGGACCACGACCTCTAGCTGCTCGCACTCCCCACTCAGAATGCCCTGTGCTTACACAGAGATATCCCTGACCCTGGCTCCAGGGAGGCAACATGCGACTAGAGATTTGCTCACGCCAGTCTCCCTAAGCCAAAAAAAAAAAGACATTCCAATGATGTGAGACCTGAAAGACCCATTTTTAAAGTAGTTATGGAAATAAATACCTTAGAAGAAAAATCTGAGGTGGAAAACTTTCAAACCAAAAAAACCACATATAACCTTTGCTCATTCCCACCCTATCATATGGGAAGGCAGTTTAAAAGTGGCTGTTGTTGTTGCTTGTGTTGTAGGCATGTTGAGCGTTGGCGCATGGCCTAGTGGATAAGGCATCGGTCTAGTGATCTGAAGGTCACTGGTTCGAGTCTCAGCTGAGGCAGCGTGTTGTGTCCTTGAGCAAGGCACTTAACAACACATTGCTCTGCGACGACACCAGTGCCAAGCTGCTTGGGTCCTAGTGCCCTTCCCTTGGACAACATCGGTGGCGTGGAGAGGGGAAGGCTTACAGCTTGGACAACTGCCAGTCTCCCATACAACTCTGCCCAGGCCCACGCCCTGGAAAAACCTTTCAAGACGCAAATCCATGGTCTCACGAGACTAATGGATGCCTATGTTATGTTGGCCCCAAAATGAGTGGCAACAATTACAGGCTGCTCCAGCACATCGTTAGTTTGCGTTGGTTGTTGGTGCAAGTGACATATTTGACTGCAGGTTTTGACGTACATATGATAGTTAAATAAAATCTAAATCTGAATAAGTCTGTGCACTGCTTCTCAGAAGGCCTAGCATTCATCAGGGAAAGCTACCCTAGTACAATTTGCCCTCTCCAATCTACAGTGCTGAGGCCATCTGTAGCTGCACTGACGTAACCTGTACTGAGATGAATTATCACAGCAGTCGTGTTCACTGGACAAGCTTGCTAACCATTCTCCAAGATGATTATACTTACAAATATTTCCCTTACTTGGTTCTAGACACATTAGACAATAAAACCTTCATCCAACCACTAACTAAAATTCTGTGGGTGCTGGGATAATGCCAAATAATTGGCTGGCTGCAAAAAAAAAACACACATTATATAACTAAACGAGTTCAGAAACCTCAAAATATTTTAAGTTCTTTTATTGGTACTTTCAGAAATATCAATGTTTAAAAAATCTTTTTAGTACATGGGTGAAAAACCATTTCAATAGATCTCCCTCTTAAATGTAATAAATAGTTAACCCATCATGCTGATACATTTATTGCTTTTAACATTGAGTGAAATGAGCACTTAAATCTAGATTAACATTCAATAATGCAGTATTACATTTAAGTACTAAAATAGTTTTGAATAAATATGCCAAACTCTCACCCATCCGGTCTGAGGTGGCACCATAAACATGCAGGATGAACTTAGTTATCTGTGCATGTCCATAGTGCACGACTGAAGTACTTGGGCCCAAAATGTTACATTCCCAAAACCAAAGCTTGTTTATTTACCAATTGAAACATTTACTGCTAGCTCATCCGAAGATTTCTTTGCTCGCTGACAAAAAAAAGTTAACGTAAAAAATCCCACCAAAATTAAAAATGCAGTCACTAACAAAAAAGAAAGGTTCTATAATTACAACAAAACTGAGGGGAGTAAGGGTTGGCGGTGGTAGTAGGTGGAGAAAAAAAAGTGTTAGGAAAAGTTACTCCAGCTGGTTTGTGTAACAGAGCTCCAAGCACATCAACAAATTTTATGGCACTATGATGAGGAACTTATTCCCAACACCTTAAACACATTAGTTAAATAAGTTAAGTGTGAGTGGAGGTGCAAGTTGTGCACAAAAACATTAGCAATGAATTCTGTGCAATGTGTAATGTCTTCCTTTAAAAAAAAGAACAAGAGGAAAGCAATCCATCCAGAAATAAATATTAATTTTACTTATTTATCTAGAGAACAGCAAGGAATAGTCAGTCCCTCCTGGCTCAACGAGCCACACCACCCAGCAACCTTATTACTTATTGAGAATAGGCCCTTCGAGCCATGCAGCCCAGCAAACCCCTGATTTAATCCTACCCTATGAAATAACAATTTACAATGCCCAATTAACCCGTCAACCATAGGAAGAAACTGAAGCACCCAAAGAAAACCTCAGTTCACGTGAGAAGACACAAACTCCTTACATACAGCAGCGGAATTGAACTCCCAACACCAGGACACCCCAAGCTGTAACAGCATCGCACTAACCTCTACACTAACATGGGGCCTTTTCCATCTTTGTTGATAATACACTAGTATCGGCAGAAGGGAATATTAGAAGTGCAACACAAGCACAATTCTATTGCGCCCATTCAATTCCCATTTCATGTCCAATGTGTCTAATTACAGCGCTGGCTAGCAACAACGTGCTGCTAATGCATCTAATGTAAATCATTTCCTGTTGGACTGTGTATATATAGTCCAGTGACCTTTCATCTTACTTTTTAAATTTAGCTAGAAGAATTTGAAGGACGGTGATGTGATTCACTGTTCTGATGATCATTTCTCATATCAAATCTTTACCCCCATGTTGCTAAAGGGGCAGTACATGTAAATACATTCAGCAAACCCGACCATACTTGGGTTTTATTTCTAAATATTTTCTTTACAGATAACTGTTTTAATAATGTAAGTGGATAACACTTGGAAATGCACAAAGCTATTAGATTCCTTTTTAAAAGCAGTGGAAATCAATTTTGAGTAAATATGGTAAAATAGGCCCAAAGTCTCTTCTTTGTGCTGCAATCATCTACTCTCTCAAATTTCAAAAAGCCATCCACTTTGGTGTGACAAACAAGAGAAAATCTGCAGGGCTGCTTTGGATGCAAAAATCAAGGATGTTAAACAGAGAAGTTGTCATTTAGAAATTGAGGAAACCACAAAGCCCCTCAACTAGTGAATTTTCCTTGGGTATCCCAGTTCCCTGAGGGTGCAGTGTGGTGGTTGAGAGAATGTAAAATAGATAAGGGAAAATTATTTCTTAAATCAAATGCCCAATTTATCTCCACCTCTACCATCTTAGTCTACCACCCCACCCCACCCCCCTAAAGAAAAACTGAGGTAAGGAAGACATTCCTCTATTTCCATCAGTCAAGGCACAAATACAAGCTTGCTCCGTTTATAACCTTGTTTCCACAACCTGTAATATTGCAGTGCAAAGAGAACATGAGTGTCCTGATCGGCACAGTTCTGCTCCAGGTCCTTTATGTATTAATAGTAGGGTCCACAGGGCATACTGGAGTATAGCAGTCCTTTCCAAATAACTGCAGTTTTCTATCAACAGGTCTTGTTATGAGACCTAAGGTGAAGACAGAAATATTGAGACAAAAACAAACCTATCAGATGTGTTTTAATTTTAGTGTTTAACTTATACTGGGAAAAGTCCATATGGGAAATAACTTCTTTACAGCTTCATGAAAATCACCAATTCTTGGAATCACATGGAAGCCAAAACCTCCATTGTTGTATTCCCTTCCCCACACCCCCCCCATTCAATTCCCAAAGTAAAATGCCTGCCATTAAACATCCCCATTAATTGCTTCCCCTATGATGGGAGTTCCTAATGCAACACTAAATTTGCCCTCACACTACATCATTTAAAAACACTGCTTCTTCCTTGGCTAGCCTTCTTTCTCCCTTTCCCACTGTACCCCTTCCTCATCCCTGTAACATTGCCTATCTTCATGAGAAACTTTTGCCTTAATCTGTGGAACAATTATAATATACCATGCCCAAAGAATTCAATCAGAAATATTGCAGCCCCTTGAAGAAATTTTCACTTGACAATCTGGCCATACCTCCTAACTACAGCAGCTAGTTTTATTGAAGAATTATAAGAATTTATCCCTTTCTTATTCTCTTAAGTCATTTATGCACAAAATCAAGCTGTCTTAATTGTTATTCATGGAAAGGGTTAGTTAAACAATGACCTAACTTTCACCGCGTACATAATTGAGACTTACTTGAGTTGTGGGTACTACTTGATGTTTGAAGAACTTGCATAAATCAATCTTCCTTCATAAAAATACTACTGTCTGGTACGGTAAACTTGCGTTTCAATGCCTCTGATATGAGTACCGAAGGGTCATTCTCTTTCAAAAGCTGAGAGCCTCTCCTGGACCTAAAGTAACACAATTTTAGTAGTTAAAACTTGTCTTTCCAATCAAACTTAAGCTGTTGTAAAGTAACTTTTTTTGATGGATACTTACTACAGCTGCAACATATTGCAAGTTTTGTCTGACATTTATTAATGCTGTTACTATCGATGTTAGTTTGTTACCAGAGGCGACACAGCTCAGTTGTGGATGACTGAAGATTTCAGTTGGACTGAGGGTTTTGCACTATAAACGAGTATATTTGTCTGGTTGTGTTTTTACTAACATTCTATTTGCGCCTGTATTTACGAGGACTGGGCCTCAAAGCTGTGCTATCCCTAGTGGGTGTCAGACATCAGGACTAGTCGAGAGATGATCTCAATGGGCTGGGAGGTCTGGACTATATACATGCACATTCTGCATCGTTGTATCTTACTGATATTCTATATGGGTTTGTTGACTTGTATGTGTGAAGACTGGACATCAAGCCACAGTGTCATTGAGAGGGGAGGGGCGCCCGGACTCCTATTCCGTGAAAGCATTTTGCGTTGTGTTTTGCTCCTTGACCCCGTAGCAATGCTGTCTCGTATGGCTCTATTCGTGGGTATTCATGTATGGTTGAATGACAATTAAACTTGAATTGAATTGTAAGCTAATTCACAATTTATAATTAAAGGGGGAGGTGGGGAGAAAGCCAAAAAAACTGCACATACTAGAAATCTGAAAACAAACCAAGAAAATGCTGGTTGCACTCATCAGCTCATATCCTTCTGTGAAATATCAGATGGAGTCTGACCTCCTGAGTAGCTCCAACATTTTGTTTATATTTCGGATGGTTATGGACAGGATTGATCAGGCAGTGCCTGAGAGAAACAGAGCTTATGCATCAGGTTAGCTCTGATTAACTTTATTGCTCTTTCCACACACAGTTTGACCTGCCATTTTCTGCTTTGACTCCAGTTTTCCAGCATCAGTAATATGTTCCTTTGTACACATAAAGTTTGTGGAGTTACGGCTTTCTGCATATAATGGCCACATAACTGAATAATTATAAGGGTTGTCAAATCGAAAAAAAACCAAAAATCTCTTGTTACAGAACAGAAAAAGATGGCTTTACATGTATATAGACAAATGGATTATTCAGAATAAAAATATTTGTAAAATGAAACATTCCATGTGATATTATGTAGATCTTGTAAATTGTGCTGAAGCCTTACAAAATCCTACAGAGATCGATAGACTGATCTATTGTAGGACAGCCTTAGAGGCTCCAGAGAAGAATTAAGAACATAGTTCCTGGAATGAATGTTGAAAATATAAGGATACTGGAACAGCTTTCTTTGATTAATCTGTTCAATACCTTACAATATTTATTATTAATGCACTCTAGTTTGTTACTTATGTGTGATTTATCTGTAGATTTTATCCTTACCTTCACAAGTTTCATGTGTTAAATGTACTGTTTTACACCCTGGTTCGAAGGAACTTTGTCTCATTTCTACATACGTTATATGGCAATAAACTTGGTGTGACTTGAGGAGAAGGCTGAAGTCAGATTTGATGGCATGTAAAATGAAGGGTCTAAAAAGCATGTAAAGTTTAGGGCTGCTTCATTTGGTGGAGGCATCAAGGCCTAAAGGTCATGGGTATAAAATAAAAGTGAAGAGAATTAGGAGTGTCATGGAAAGAAACTTATTTTTGGGGAAAATGCAACATGGTTGGAATCTGGAGTGCACTGTTTGATGACATGGTGGCTTCCATTATAGCCCTCAAGAGGTAACTAGATAACCAAACAGTAGAGAAAATTTGCAAGGCTACAGAGAATGGGCTGGTAGATGGAAGAATTGCTTTGGTAGAGAGCTAGTGTGGAAGTCTCCTATGTTTTAGCCATGCTATGGTTCTATCAAAATGGTAGAGAAACATGGAATGTTTGTGTTTCAAAGTTTCAGTCATTATTATTTTATACAGTAGATTCCAACTTTAGAACATAGTCTAATATTGTTAACATGAATATGTAATTATACCCTCAAGTTATCTCCACTTCCAACTCACCCTTGTAAGGAGTTTAATTTAACCCTGTTCATATCTTTCAGAATATCCATCATATCTGCAAAGCTTGTGGACTTTGATAGACAGGAGGTTTCATCATCTTCATTTGCAGTTATATCCTGCCTTTTACTTTCAAAATCAAGGTCAAAGTTTGATGAAGCAGCCATGGAAAATGATGCAATGCTCAAAGATTCAGCTGGATCATTTTCTGGAATATCATCGTTTAAGGTAAACGACGCTAATGGAGGATATGCAGACTCAAAATCTGGTAGAGAGCAGGCAACGCTTGACGTGTCAGGAGAACCAAGTTCTGGTGTAAAAGGAGCAGATTCTGGAAGACAAGAGGGAAATCTTAGATCCTCTTTAACCTAGCACATGTTGGATGAACTTTTTTTTCCCTAAAAGAAATATATTGATTCCTGCATGGGAGGTTGGTCAAGAAGGTCCAGTTGCTCAGTATTCAAGATGAGGTTATCAATTGGATTAGACATTAGCTTTGTGGGAGAAGTCACAGAGTGGTGGTAAATAGTTACTTCTGACTGGAGGCTTGTGACATGTGGAGTGCTCCAGGGATCTGTTATTGTTTGTCATCTATATCAGCATCAGATTTAATATCACCGGCATATACCTTGACATCTGTTAACTTTATGGCAGCAGTACATGATAAATAGAGAAAAAAAATGGAGTTAGTAGACCAAGAACAGAAATAAAAAACAATAGTGAGATAGCGTTCATGAGTTCAATGTCCATTTAGGAATCAGATGGCAGAGGGGAAGAAGCTGTTGCTGAATCATTGAATGTGCACCTTCAGGCTTCTGTACCTCCTTCCCAATAGTAACTGTGTGAAGAAGGTATGTCCTAGATGGTAGGGATCCTTAATGATGGATGTTGCCTTCCTAAGGTAAACTGGATCAGTAAATTGGGAGGACAAACCAGGGTAGGGCTTGCACAGCGAGTGGTAGGGCACTGAGGTGTGCATTAGAACAAAGGGATCTGGGAATATCAATCTATAATTCTTTTAAAATGGTGTCACAGGTAGTTAGAGTTGTAAAGAAAGCTTTTGGCGTGTTTGCCTTCATAAATCTAAGTACTGAGTACAGGAGATGGAATGTTACGTTGAAGTTGCATAAGACATTGGAGAGGCCTAATTTAGAGTTGGTCACCTACCTACAAAAAAGATGTAAACAAGGTTGAAAGAGTACAAAGAAAATTTACAAGGTATTCCCAGGACTTGAGGACAAGAGTTACAGGGGAAAGTTGAATAGGTTACAACTTTATTCCATAGACTAAGAGTATGAGGGGAATTTGATAGAAACATACAAAATTATGAGGGGTATAGATACACTACTGTGCAAAACTCTTAGGCAAATATATTTAGGTAGGGCGTCTAAGACATTTGCTCAGTACTGTATTTGTCAACATAATGCAGAGAGTGAGACTAAATCTGGCGAGAGCAAAGGATGTTGGGAATTGTGATGGTGGAACACAGTGGAACGGTGAGAAATAGGTGGTAGAGAAGGAGTGCCATTGAGGGTTGGTTCTAAACAATTGGTTTATTGGTCATTACAGAATGTCTCTCTGATGCTTTCCGCTCCTTCCTCTTTCCCTTCCACTTTTCACAACCATGATTCACCTCTCCCTGCCCCATTCCCACACTCAGTACACAACAGAGACCCATAGCAGAATCAGATTTATCTCACTCACATGTCATGAAGTTTGTTTTTAAATCCAGGTGCATGTCGATGGGACTAGACAGATTAACAGTTTGGCATGGACTAGATGGGCTGAAGGGCCTGTTTCTGTGTAGTGTTCTATGACTATGACGCTACATACACTGACATTGGGTACGTTGAAGTACCCAATGGTTCAGTATCCAGATGTGACCAGTTCGTAACAATGGTATGAGATTACTAAACTATCTGCTATTCTACAGGATCGAGACTTAAAAAGGTACCCATCCACTGACAAAAAAATCTTTTACCTTCAATCCTCAACTGGTTTGGCCTTACTGTTCTTTTAGACATCTACAGTTACTGTTCCAATGTACTAATAATCCACCAATAATCCACCCCATATTAATTACAGATACCCCTCATGAGTGCCCTAATTTTCCCTCTGCAAAAAACATTATCACTCAAATTCTCCATTCACAACACCCAAGCAACTCCAAATCTTCATAGCAAGAACCACAAAATGCTAGAGAAATTCAGCAGACCAGGCAGTGTCTATAGAAAAGAGTACAACTGATGTTTCAGGCGGAGACCCTTCAGCAGGACTGGAGAAAAAAAATGAGAAGTCAAGAGTTAGAAAGTGGGGTAGGGGAGGAAGAAACACAAAGTGATAGATGAAACTGGGGGGGGGGGGAAGGGAGGATAGATGAAGTAAAGAGCTGGGAAGTTGATTGGTGGAAGAGATATAGGGCTGGAGAAGGGGAATCTAATAGGAGAGGACAGAAGGCCATGGTAGAAAGAAAACGGGAGAGGAGCACCAGAGGGAGGCGATGGCAGGCAAGAAAACAAGATGAAAGAGGGAAAAGGGGATGGGAAATAGAGAATAGAAATAACCTTTTGTTATTCAATTTCCCTTCCATACACAACAATCTGCAAGAATCTTCAACCACTGTGAAATTCTAAACTTTGTTTCTAAACCGCCACTTGTTACCAATAGCTTGGGCTAGTTCATTCATAGAACCTCAATTCTTATGTTTCTAACTGTATCTGAAGCTATCAATGGGAGACAATATTTTCACTAACTCACCAGTTTCCATTTTACTTTCTGGCACAGCAACGATTTTAGCAATCTGCTCTCGCAAGCGGCTAAGTTCATCCTGAAGTGCCACAGTGTGATTCAGTGCAGTCAGACCCGGCTTCTTCAGGCTTTCGTATTTCCTCCCTTCCCTTCGGAAGTTAGGCACTGAAGAATTTCTATGCATTATAAGCAGTGGAGTCGGATGCCATTCTTCCCTGTAGGGTCTAGCATCAGCTCTGTAATCCAAATCAGATACATTTACAAATATTATCAGAGGGAGTTTTCATAATAGTTTCTTAGAATCAAAACATAACCCATAGTTCAAGAGCTATGTATTAAAACTACAAATCTAAAACATACAGGTGTCAAGTGATTTTGTCTGATTTGGGGTGGCATGGTAGCACAGTAGTTAGCACGATTTACAGTACCAGCGACCCCGGGTTCAATTCCAGCCACTGTCCGTAAGGAGTTTGCACTTTCTCCCCATGACCACGTGGTTTCCTCTGGCTTCACACAGTATGAAAACGTACCGGTTGGTGGGTTAATTAGTCACTGTTATGACTTCAATTTGGGTGCTTTCTCAATTAACTCTTTTGTATTATATTATTATTGTATGTTTATTTTTGCACTGTATTAATTTTTTTTCATTTTGGTTTGGGGTTTTTTCTTATCTGTAGTGTTGTAGAAAATGCATTAAAAAAATCAATAATAAAAAAAAAATAGTCACCATTATTTGTTCCATGATTAGGGCAAGGTTAAATCAGGGGGTTGCTCGGCAGTGCAGCTCAAAGGGCCAAAGGGTCTATCTCAATAAATAATGGCAAAATGAACCTTTACACCACTATGGCTAAAATGTTGGTTTCAGTCACAGGGATATTTTTAAGTAGCAAATAGCTGGGACATCTAAAAGACCTAGAATGGATTCAGGATGAATTAATAGAATTAAAAGTGCACTCATTTGGGAAATACCGCAGTAGAACGCACTTTGGTACTAACCTAGATGTTGATACCAGTTAACAATTTCATGACAATTGGAGAAGTCACCCATCCAAGAAGAGGAGAGCCTTACAGCTCCTTTGGTAGAGACACATCTCTATCACTCAAGGCCAGACTGACTCATTTTAATATTTAAGTGAGCAACATTTTCTCAAAGTTTGCTGCTGACTTCATACCCTATTTCTATTAAAAGTAGAATTAACTGGTTTCTGTTGTTTTGACTAACTTCTTGGCAACATAACTTCACACACAACCCCAATACTCCACTTTTTGGGGAAACTCAGATTCAATCGCATTGGTGAATACCTCATCCTTGTAAAGGCTTCTCCTTCATCTGCAGCTATCCATGCAATGTCTGCCAGGGTCGGAACGGCTGGTTTATTGCCGTGGATGGAACTCAAAGTCTCAGCTGCAGTAAGCCCAGGAACAAGCTAAGGGGAAAAGAAATTCCATTAATGGAAATTGAAAGAAGATTTTATTAATAGAATTAGTAACATTTGGCTGAACTAAATAAGTAAATGGATTGGGGTTTTACAAAGGCATATGGGCCTTCTTATCATATTTTAAATTTTAAAAATCCAGTTAATATGTGCCCAACAGTATGTGAAGTCAAGATATGCAGAGGATTTAAATTACTGAAGACTCAATGATTGAAACGAATGAATCAAATACTAGGAACTTAAACCTGCACAATGTTATTTTCCATCTTTCATTCCTTATTGCAGTCACCTTGTCCTTTACATTCAATTACATTATGTTAATATTTATATTGCTTAAAGAGGCGGCAGAGTAGCTTAGCAAGCAGCCTCACAACTTCGGTGAGCCAGACTCACTTCTAACCTCTGGTGCTGTCAGTGGAGATGTTCACTCTCTTTTTGTAACAGAACAGATTTCTTCCGTTCGCTCTAGTTTCCTCACACACTGCAAAGATGTGCAGCATGCTGATTAACTGGGTACTGTAAACTTACCCTTAGCGTTGGTGGGTGGAGGACTGATGAGCCCAAGGGAGAGAATAGGTTACAACAAAATAGGTAAGGGCAAAGGATAAATAGGATTTCTGAGATTCAGCAACATCTTGATGAGCTAAATGTCATTCTTCTACAATTGTAAGAGTGTGAATACAAAAATAAAACTAATGCTTACTATCTAAATACAAAGTTATTGTATTGCAAATTAAGTCATTTGATTTAAAGTGATCTTTATATACTGTAAGATCTTTCCCATTCTAAACAATATTTGTGCATCACTGCCTGGAATGGGAACTCCAATGCCTTTGAATGGAAAATCCTACAAAAACTAATGAATTCGGCTCAGTATATCAAAGGGAAAGCCCTTCAACCATTGAGCACATCTACATGAATCACTGCTGTAGGAAACAAGCATCCATCACCAGAGATCCTCAGCGCCCACGCAACTGTCTTTTCTCACTGCCCCCATCAGATAGAAGGTACAGAAGCCTCAGGAGCCAGCAGGTTCAAGAACAGTTAGGAGCTCCTCAACCATCAGGCTCTTGAGCAACAAGAGATGGCTCCACTCACTTGCCCATCCACTGAGATGTTCCCACAACCAATGTTCTCACTTTAAGGACTTTTTAATCTTGTTATCTCATGTTCTCTTTATTTATTTATACTTGCATATGCAGTTTGTTGTATTCTACGCTCTACTTGATTTTTCATTGATCCTGTTATAGTTATAATTCTATAAATTTGCTGAGTATGCCCGCAGGAAAAAGAATCTCAGGGTTTTATTTGGTTACAAATGTACACTGATAATAAAACTTACTTTGAACTTTGTATGTGCACATACCCAAATTTTATCAGTTTCCTCATGGCGATTTTTTTCATTAATTCTGTAGCAACCAACTGAAAACTCCCAGCATTCCCATATACTTTATTTTAATACCTTCATTGATTCCACATTCAAATCAGATTTTCAGGATGAGAAAGCTGGTGACTATTTTGCAACACTACAAGTCCATTTTACAATAACCAGAATGAGGAATGTCAGAATTGCCCAAACAGCTTCTAAAATAAACGAAAGCCTAGCTTAAGCACAGTGGCCTGAATGGCCTCCTTCCACTGTAAGTATTTAAAATTTCAGCCGTATTACAATTCTGCGTGCTTGATGTTTCATCAATCAGAAACAAAGTGCATAAATCTGGATTATTAAAAATCACATTCATGGAAGAGTAATTCGAGTTGTGGGGGCGGAGTTTCAAGATGGCGAAGTAAACATCTGCCTTTTAGGAAGAGTAATTCAGAATCAGAAAGATGTTCATAATCGGAAGAATATGTTGTGAAATTTATTGTTTTGCAGCAGTTGTACAAGGCAATACATAAAACATGCAAGTTATAATAATACAAAAAAGTAGCGTATGTAACCCTTTTACCATGGCTCATAATAGATTGGGTTTGTTAGCTATTGCTGGCTAACAGCCACGTGACTCAACATTGCATGGGTGATAGTGAGACGGCCATCTTCAATAAGCAACACATCTAGAGTCGGTATGATTCGGGCTCAACCAAACAAGAAAGTTGGAATATTCCAATGAGGGAATGGAAATTATGGTGAATGATGTGTAAATACTGCCCCATCCAAAGTTATCGTTCGTCACGAAATAATGGAACTTACACAGTCATAAAGTTAAAGTGGAAGTATATTTCAAATTTAGCAAACAGTAACAGTAAAAAGGCCCATTACAGTTAAACCAGTCTATAACGTGCACATAAACACTGGAGCTCATTCCTTGGTAGTCAGGTGGTTTGCTTTAATTATTC
This sequence comes from Hypanus sabinus, assembly GCF_030144855.1. Classification (NCBI taxonomy): domain Eukaryota; kingdom Metazoa; phylum Chordata; class Chondrichthyes; order Myliobatiformes; family Dasyatidae; genus Hypanus; species Hypanus sabinus. The sequence continues at coordinate 12,507,770 of NC_082729.1, read as the reverse complement.
ATGACACTGAACCCACATTCTGCATGAAAGAGACCAGCCACAGTTCAAACTTTCCATGAAATCCATTCTGAACAAACTGGCTAACTTGGAAGAATTGGCACTTGCTCCATGGAACCATTTGTCTGCACAAAGCATCTCTTACGACGGAGTCTCTCCTTCGGGAAGGGTACCGTGAGCATCTTCCTTTGTGCTCTGTTCTACACCTTCATCTTCCTCCAACAACTGCCAAAAACTCTCCCAAAACCCATGTCCTCCTAGAAATTGGCTGCCACCCATCTCTCTATGTTCTATGGCAATCCACTGGCCAAAATGTTATCAAGACAAATCCGACTGGCTGACACATCATTCCTAAGTGGATCAAATGATTCCTCATCTTAACAGAAGCCAAAATGCTGTGCTGTAAAGTTTGATTAACAGAACAATGTTTCACAGAAAAGTTACAGGAAATACCCAACAACATAGTTGTAGTAATAAAATGTTCTTAACCAGGGTATTACACATAAAAAGAGGGTGGCGTGGTAGAGATGTGTCTCTATCAAAGGAGGTGTAAGGCCCTCCCTTCCTCCTCTAGCCTGCAGGTCACTCTTACGCAAGGTGTAGCAACTGCTCAGTCCCCGATCAGGTTCATGTGAAGCCATGGCAGCAAGTAGTGGATGGTCATTCAAGTAGCTCATAGGTCCTAGTTATACAACCACTGACACCAGGAAGAGTATTGATAATGGTTGGGGTCACCCGACTTGTAAAGACACTTTCCAGAAGGCAAACCGCTTCTGTATAAAAATTTACCAGGAACAATTATGGTCAAGACCATGACTGCCCAAGTCATACAACATGGCACATAATGATAATGATGAGAGTAAACAGAGAGCAAAATAGTGAATTAGACCATCTAGAAATCTGATGGCAGAGGGGAAGAAGCTGTTCCTAAAATCTTAGATGGGTCCCCCCAGGTTCCTGTACCTCCTCTCTGGTGGTGATAATGAGAATAGGGCATGTTCTGCCAAAGGTACTAGCAATACATTTCCCACCAGGGTCTTCAATGCTCGTGAAATTTGTATAGTTTCAGTTGATTAAATATTAAGATTGCAAGAATAATAACCTCATTTCCCAAACCATGTGAATCCAGGCATGGATTTTACTAGCATCAACACTGAGTATATTCCCTTTCCTCATGTATGCATTACAGCACTGCTGAAGTTGTCACAGTTCTAACCTCTTAACTGCAGTTGTTGAAAATGAGCTCACTAATTAAAATTCCCTCTTCTCCATGACGGACATTAATGCGAAGTAATCATTTGACAAGTTCTGATATTTTCATTTTACAATAAGACTATCAATTTTTAATGTGTCCAATTGTTCCTGTCCTGTTTTATTCACCTCGTATAACTAAACATTTACACCCCTTTCAAGTTTCCACTTATAGTTTTTTTGTAGTTATGGTTATTTTTAATCACCATTAGCTTTTCAGGGACAGTTGTCTTTTTGAATGTTTTGATTTTACTTTTGATTATCCATGTTTGTGCTTTTCTGACAGCTATTGTACTTGTCCCTAGGGGTTATAGAATGGTCCTGAATCATAGTAAATTCCTTGATCATCCCCACCACTCCACCGTGCATTTATTCCAGTTGCAGATTTGGCCCAGATTGTGCATGGCTTCTAGTTCATTGAAGTTGACCTCAACAAATGTAAAGTCGGCCATTTTACAATCCCCCTTTCAGTATTCAATAATCTCATTAAGCCACTGACTGAATCTGGATCATTTGAGAATCTAATATGACCTACAATTTGTATTGTAGGATGAAAATCATCTATTCTGTGCACACAAAATTTTCTACTCCTTTGAGAACACAAACTTGCAACAAACCATCAGCAGCTGTATACTTTGCTGAGCCCATCATATAAATAGAATCGTAAAGAAAGCACAACAGTCCCCCTACTTCCTCAGGAGTCTGCAGAGATTCGGCATGACATCAGAAACTTTGACAAATTTCTGTAGATGCGTAGTGGAAAGTGTACTGACGGGCTGCATTGTGGTCTGCTACAAGAACACCAATGCCTTTTAACAGATCGAAGCAGCATCCATAGAGATCCTCCCCACACAGGTCATGCTCTTTTCTTGCTGCTGCCATCAGGTAGAAGGTACAGAAGTCTCAGGACTTGAACCCGGTTCAGGAACAGTTACTACCCTTCAACATCAAGGGTTATCTACATTCATCTATCATATTCCCACAACCAATGACCTCACTTCAGGGGCTCTTTCACTTGTTATTTCATGCTCTCATTATTTGTTGCTATTTATTTATATTTGTATTTCACAGCTTGTTGTTTCCTATGATCCAATTGTTCTTTCATTGATTCTGTTATAGTTATAATTCTCTGTATTTGCTGAGTATATCCACAGGAAAATGAATCTCAGAATTGCATGCTGCGACACATGTACTATAACAAATTTTACTTTGAATGTTAAAAATACTGCTATGAAAAATGCTTGAAATACATTTTTTTAATCATGTATGTTCAGCAAGCTTGACTACTTTTCCCCAACACAACCAAATGAGAAAATAAGCCAGGTGCAGATTTACAACAAGCTGATAATATTCTACTCGGCAGCCTTTAAAGTGCTCAAAGGGGCTGCTCCCTGGAAATCTGCATTTGAACACATAAAATACAGCACGTCAAGTCTCCAAAGAGAATTCTTAGTTGGAAATAATTCAGAAGTTGTGTAGCTCGGGTGGTTGATGGTTGGGTTGAATTGTTCTCCGGTCTTGGCAACTGACTTGGAAAACATTTTGTTGCCATGCGAGGAAACACTGTCCGTGCACAGTTGACTGTGGTGTGGTCCTCCAAATGCTTGCCCTTTATATACTTTGCAATTAGCTGATTAGACATCATTTCAGAAGCTCAGTGATGTGGAGAGGAGATCACTTCGCTGATTGTCTGTGTGGTGAACTTTGTGCATCGTGGTCTGGAATTTTGCCTGCATTGGCTAATAAATAGGATTGAGGTCCGCGTGTTTGTTTACAGAACTGTTCACGAAAGCAAACACACGGCATGCAAGAAAATTCCTAGAAGTATGATTTTCCATGAACAATTCCAGACAACGCACGAAGTATGCCCCACAGCCAAATAGTGATGAGATTTCCTCCCCACAACACAATTGAGTTTCCAAAGTAACATCCAATTAGCTGACTGAGAATATAAAGGCTAGGCATTCGGAGGACACACTGCACTGACTTTGTCTCCTCACATGGTGATGAAGCATTTGCAGGTAAATTGCCAAGATCAGAGAACAACTCAACCCAACTAGAACTCTTAGCATTTGAGAATTGTGTCACTTATATAGCACAGTGCAAAAAGTCACAAAGAAAAATCTGTCCACAGGACTTAGAACAGTACAGCAAGAACAGGCCATTTGGCCCATAATGTTGTGCCGACCAACTGAAAACCAAATCAAAGATATCCAACCACTAATCCCTCCTACCTGCATAATGTCCATATCCCTCCATTTTCCTTACATCTATTTGCCTATCTAAACCTCTTAAAAGTATTTGGCCTCTACCACCATATAAGGCAGCGCATTACAGGCATCTAACACTGGAGTTTAAAATAAAACTACCCCTCATATCCCCCTTGAACATATTCCCTTCCACCTTCAATGCATGCCTTCTAGTATTAGACATTTCAACCCTGGGAAACAGTTACTCTCTGTCCACTCTATGTCTCTCATAATCTTATAAACCTCTATCAGATCTTCCCTCAGCCTCCACCACTCCAGAGAAAGAAGCCCAAGTTCACCCAGCTTCTCATGATAGCATATGCCCTCTAAACCAGGCAGCATCCTGCTAAACCTCTTCTGCAGTCTCCAAAGCCTCAATATTCTTCCTATAGTGTATGCAACATTCCATAAGTGGCTTAACCAGAGTTTTATAAAGTTGCAACATAATCTCTTGACTCAATGTCTTGAATAATACAAGCAAGCATTCCATAAGCCTTCTTAACCACCTCATCAACCTGTGCAGCCACTTTCTAGGAGCTATGAACTTGGATCCCAAGATCTCTCTGCTTGGCAACACTGTTACAGAACTTGCCCTTACTAATGTGCTGTCTCCCTGCGTTTGCCTACCATGGTGCAAAACCTCACATTTATCTGGGTTCCCAGTCCAAATCTGCAACTGGTCTATTATCGCATTATATTCTTTGCCAGTCTTCTGCGCTACCCACAACTCCACCAATCTTGGTATCATCCGCCCATTTACATTTTCATCCAGGTCATTTATATACATCACGAACAGCAGAGGTCCTAGCATAGATCCCATTGAAACACCACTAATTACAGACCCCCAGCTCCCTCTAATCACTACCCTCTGTCTTCTATGTTTTCAAAGAATGTAATATTTGGACATATATAGACAGAGATATCATTACTTAGATAGTTAAATATGTGGTCTGATAAAATACACCATACCTGCTATGATCAACTATATGCTATCAAGCTTTACACAGACTTGTTTAAAAACAGGACAAGATCAACACAGCCAGTTTTTGCAGTTCCTTAAAGGATGAGTATGCAAAACAAAAACCAAAACAGTCTTGTCAAATTAAGCAACACAAAATGTTTCTGCTCTTTAACTGAATTACAGTCAGCCCTCCTTATCCATGGGGGATTGGTTCCGGGACCCCACCCCCCCATGGATACCAAAAAAAGCGGATGCTCAAGTCCCTTATTTAACCTGTCTCAGTGCGGTGGACTTTAGGACCCAGCGCAACTCTGAATCCTCAGTGTTTCTGTTCATGAAAATAATCACGATCACGATTGATAATAAAGTGGAAGTAATAAAGTGATCAGAAAGAGGTGAAACGCCATCGATCATTGGAAAAGCATTAGGCTACAGTCGGAACAATTTTAATGGATAAAGTGAGAAAGGCCCTGCCCGATGAAAGCTACAATTATTACTAAGCAAAGCAGTGGTTTAATTATTGAAATACATACATTTCTTAAGTGTTTTATATGCGTAGAAAGGTGACATATATACTATATACTAAGACAAACATTTGACTAACTGAAGCTAAATATAATCCGGGGACCACCTGTACTTTAAAATCATCTCTAGATTACTTATAATACCTAATACAATGTAAATGCTATGTAAACAGTTGTTATACTGCATTGTTTAGGGAGTAATAACAAAAAAAATAGTCTGTACACTCTCAAACAACGACTGCTGGAGAGAGAACTTCCAGGTTTTCCTGATCCACAGTTGGTTAAATTCACGCATGCAGATAAGGAGGGCCGACTGTATTGATATTTCCAAGTTTAAAACAATAATAAATATTTTCCCAAACACAACTTAATAAAACTCTGGTTAGGCCACATCTGGAATATCGTGTACAGTTCTAGTCAGCCCACTAAAGGAAGGATGTTGAGGCTTTGGAGAGAGTGCAGAAGAGGTTCACCAGGATGCTGCCTGGTTTAGAGGGCAGATGCTATCACGGGAGGCTGAAGGGAGATCTGATAAATATTTACAAGATTATGAGAGGTATAGATAGAATGGACAGAGAATATCTGTTTCCCCAGGGTTGAAATGTCTAATAGCATTAAAGGTGAGAGGGGGTAGGTTCAAGGGGATGTGAGGAGCAAGTTATTTTACTTAGAGAGTGATGGGAGCCTATAATGCAGTGCCTAGTATGGTGACAGAGGCAAGTATGTTAGAGGCTTTTAAGAGACATTTGGATAGACACCATGGATGCAAGGAAGATGGAGGGATATTTACATGGTGTAGATAAGAGGGATTAGTATTTGTTTTTTTTTGCATTTTAGCTGGTTTGGTACAACACTGTAGGCTGCAGAGCCTGTTCCTGAGCTGTACCTTTCTATGTTCTGTTTTACAAGCACGTATTGGTATTTTAAATTTAAATGGCATTACCTGAAAACAAACCCTAGGACATGGTCTCAGTGGGAGGTTTGATCCAATCATTCGAACAACACTGCGGGAAGACCCATAAGGTTTATTTTGCCATATTGGAATCATCTGGAAAACAAAAATTGTCACAACACTTTTGAGAACAATGGGAAAATTTTCTAGAGTTGTCCGAACAACTTCAACACTTTGCACAAAACACAAAAGCTTAATGCAAGACAGTGAATTTTAAATACAAGTATATATCTGGAAATCAGAAAATAGAAAGCACTCATAACTAGCAATATAAATTGTTTCAAAGGATGGCAAAAAAACCCGGAAAATTCACCTCACCAGGTCTTCCTCACCAACAAGCAATAAGGGAAGATCTTCAAGGGTAACAAAGTAGTTTTTATCTTTCACAAAATTAATTAATTTGGTGCACAGGTTTGAACCATGCATTCATAAAGAATGGATCACAACACAACATATTGCTCGAACAATAGTGCAATTGAACAGACGTTACCAAGATTGCAGTTGTGACACAGAAAATGACAGGCTCCTGCATTTCATTCCCAATGCATTGAGCTTGACTGTCTCACGTTTAGTACAATACAGCCTTCAATGTCCCAGGACTGTCAGCAACATTGAAGTTTGAGGGATGCCAGGTCATTTTAAAAAAAATAATTCTCACATCAAAGACAGAACAATACTCAAGTCTCGAGTTCATCATAACTTCCTCAGTGATTTAGAACAAATCAACTCTCTGTTTGTACTCAAAATGAAGTGCAACTAGGGGAAAAATGGAAGAAATTCAAATCATGACGAATAATACATGAGTAAAGGAAAGTTTATGAAAAGTTTGAGATTTCTCCACAAGAGTGGCAAGCAATCTAGCCAGAGTGCAGTTGTATTAACGCAGTGTAGTGGGATGATTACAGACAAATCAGGAACAGAGAATTGTGCAGTAAAGATGCATTTAACACAAATGAGGGAAGCAGTTCAGTTTGTGTTTATTTTTCAGGATCTGAATATTGACATAATCAGCCTTTAATCCTTGTTCCTAAAAAAATAATCCAAGAAGAAGAGTGTGAGTGGAAGGAGCAGTCCATCCAGTGAATATACTTCCAAATTGTTGTCAGGACTTCCGGAATTGGACAGCATGGTGACGTAGTGGTTAACAAAACGCTTTATAGTACCAGTGACCCGGGTTCAATTCCTGCCGCTGCCTGCAAGGAGTTTCCATGTTCTCCCCCGTGACCGCGTGGGTTTCCTCAGGGTGCTTTGGTTTTCTCCCAAAGTACAAATTCATACCGGTTGGTAGGTTAATTGGTCATTGTAAATTGACCCATGACTATGTTAGGATTAAAGAGGGGATCGCTGGGCAGCATGGCTCAAAGGACCAGAAGGCCCTATTCATGCTGTATTTCAATCAATAAATAAATTTAGACTAAACGATTATAGAATGCTAATATTTTTCTAAGAGGAGCAGTGCACGAGTTGGAAGGTCATTTGTAGATTGTAATGTTATCCACGTGCCCGAAGTCCTTGTCCTCCTCTGCAGTTGGCAACAAGGGGAAAACAGTTGGAGTCCTACTTCATAGAAAGGAAGCTGGTTGTAGTAGTGGGATATTGGTGACCAAGGTTACTGCTGTAGTTCCTCAGAGCAATGAAGAAACCTGGGGTTAGGAGATGTTATCAGAATTGCCCAGGTGAGTAAAAGGAATATATTTTATACATGATATACACTTCAGCCAGTGGTAGAGGGAATGAGCGTTTAAAATGGTGGATCAGAGTCAATCCTATTTAAGTTTCTCATGTACTGTTGCAGCAGTATAGAGGCTGGTAGAGAGCATCCCATCACACTCCTAAGTAGTCTCTGTATGCACTGGAACGGCCTGGAGGCACCATTTACTAAAGGATATCCAGCAACGCAGTTGAGAGTCTGATCAATGGTGACACATCCCAGAATGTTGATGGTGGGTGGTGGGAAAGAGATTTTCAATGACAAGGGTAAGTCGTTAAATGCTCTTTTCATTGGCTGCCAGTTTGGTGGCTTGAAACTTATTTTCTACTTATCAGCCCAATCCTGATGCAAGTCTCAGTGAAGATCCACTTGACTTGCAGAGGAGTTCCAATGGAAAATCAAGAAACTGAAAACAGCACATCCCCATTCTGAATCCCCATTCCCCATATAAAAGAAGAAAGGTCATTGATTATGCAGCTGACTGATAGGGCCTAAGGCACTGCCCGGAAGAACACCAGCAGCAATGTATTTTTACTGGGACCATCGGTGATCAACAATGACAACCAGTTTCTCTTCTATGAAGTAAGACTCCCAAGTGTGTTCTCCTCAGTGCCCAATAACTTCCATTCTACCAGGTCTGCTTGATGTCACACATTATAAAATACTGCCTTAATATAAAGGCAGTCATTTACAGTTCACCTCTGGAACTTAACTATATGGCCCATGTCTGGATCACGAATGTGAGAAAATCTGGTGTTGAATTCTACTGACAAAATCAAAACTGGGCTTTTATAAAGTGATAATTGGCGAGCAAATGCCCCTTGACTGTGCAGGTGATCATAACTTCACTTTGCTAATGATAGTGGGATGTTTGGGTGGCAACTAGTTCTATTTTCTGCTTTGTCATTTTGTGTTCACAATTTTCCATATTGTTGAGTATTTCCCAGTGTAGTAACTGTAATAGATGCCTAGCTAAAATGGCAGCCAGCTCTCAAATTCAGGTATGCAGTTTCTTGATGTCATGTGGTTCAAATCCAATTAACTGAAGACTGCTTTCTATGCAGGTGAAACTCTCTGGAGAAACCAAGACAGATAATCCACTCTGCACTTCTGGCTGACTGTGATTGTGAATTCTTTATCCGTCTTCAGCACTCGTGCTAGATTCAACCATTGTAGAAGGGGTTATTTTTAATGCCACCCTTTCCATTAGTTGTTGAATTATCCACCCTCATACAGAACTACAGAACCACAACTGGACTTTATGTTTGTGAGGTTGCTTGTTTGGTCCCTACATACTGTACTTGACTATATGAAACGTTGACTACTCTTTTCCATAGATGTACCCTAGCCGACTGAGTTCCTGCATCATTTTGTGTGTGCTGCTTGTATTTTCAGCATCTGCATATTTTCTCTTGTTTGTGCAGGAATATCAATTTCTCCTTCGGGTAAACAAATTCTCCCACACCCTCTGTTTCTCACTCTGACCTTTTACCTGCCTATCATCTCCCCCAGGGTCCTCTCCTCCCTCCCTTTCTCCTATGGTCCACTCTCCTCTCCCATCATATTCCTTCCTCTCCAGCCCTTTACCTTTCCCACCCTCCTGGCTTCACCTATCACCTTCCAGCTATCTTCCTTCTCCTCCACCCATCTGTTTATTCTGGCATCTTCCCCCTCTCCTGCCCAGTCCTGAAGGAGGGTCTCAGCCTGAAACTTCGACTGTTTACTCTTTTCCATAGCTGTTGCCTGGCCTGCTGAGTTCCTCCAGCATTTTGTGTGTGTTGCTTTGTATTTCCAGTACCTGCAGGGTTTCTCGTGTTTATGATTCTGTAAGTACAACTGTGTCAGAATTTTCTTAACTAATCCATGGCACAGCTCTCCCAATTTAGTCACTTGGCCTTAAAAGTAGAAAAAAAAGGAACCAACCTTGGGAACTGGGTAAAAAAACAAACTATGGGAGTTCATTTTTAGTTAATAATTCATTGGTTTTTGTTCAATACCAAAGCTTAAGCAATTGCTAAAAATACAAATCTCAATACCATAAAATATCTGAAGAGATGTACAATAAAAACTGTATAACTGATCAGTAACAGTAAATATATGCACTCAGAAGCTTGCTCCAAGAGAAGCACAACCTTGTCATAGGGTTTGGAGGCTTGTGTGCCTCAGTGACCAGAGAGCTATGTTGGCTGGAGTCGGGGCTTTATGCTTTGGCTCTTGGTAGGGTCACTCATGCCAAACAGGTCAAAGGCCAGACTCCACCGATCCTCCAGGTTTGGGGGGTTCAGTTCAGGGCCAACAACCCTGACTGGTAAAACTGAAACAGCAATGAAGAATCCTTCTAGATCTGTGTGTGATGGTATTCCTGAGTCTCCACCCGGGACCTGCATGTCTGACAGTAGTGAAGACTGAGCTACTGACACTACCAGAGATGGAAGACCTTCATTGCAACCCTAAACGCCAGTGCAGTAACAGGCAGTAGACAAATACTCAGAAGCTCATGTATTAACAGAATAGATCTTAATTGTCTATTCTTCAACCACACGCTTCCACTTTAACGTCAAATTTACCGTGTTCCCCACATATTTCCATAGCAGCCATCTTCATGAACCCAAGTAGTGAAAATTATAAATAGCTCCCTCATCTGATTAGAAACAGATTTCCTGTGTCCAAAAATGGTGAATTTGTTCTATCGACTGGCTTTCTAGAACCAGTTAAACACAATAAAATTTCGAACAGATTACCCACTCAGAATTTTGAGTTTATGTTTCTCGTAAAAATACTGCAAATTAAGCAGAAACAAGAGAAGTGGGAAACACGCGGCCTTTTGCTATCTGCAGGTTAACAGCCTCCGTGGTTAGGCCATGCAATAACAGCAATCAAAATGTTAACACGGTAGTCAAAAATGTCCTCTCTATCTTGGCTGAGTCATTAAAGTTACAAAAATAAAAGTCTGTTAACACAAGTGCATAATTTTAAAATCAGAGGCAAGACAACCCAAGTGGTTAGGACATTGTATCAGAAGTGATGATGCACCGTATTTACACAACAAAAAGGCAGAAATCTGTTCAGTTAAAAAGGAAAACTACTAACAGATTTGTATTTAAAGTTCAAAGTAAGATTATCAAGGTACATATATGTTACTATATGCACAACCCTGAGATTCATTTTCTTGCAGGCATACTCAAACAGCTTTGGAGTGTTTGCTAAAAGAGAATCAATCCACATACTGAATTTGAATGGTTTTAAATTCAGGTTTAAATGGTTTTATGCTTTATATAGCAGTGAATATTCACACTCTTTTAATTACAAATTTGAAAACCATGAAAAAATCTTGTCAAATCACAAAGAGGAGAAAAGCTGCAGACGCTGGAAATCTGAGCAACAGACACAAAATGCTGGAGGAACTCAGCAGGCCAGGCAGCATCTGTGGAAAAAAGTACAGTTGATGTTTCTCGCTGAAACCTTTCGGCAGGACTGGAGAAAAAAAGCTGAGGAGTAGATTTGAAAGGTGGGGGGGTGGGGGGGGGAGGGGAGAGAGAAACACCAGGCAATAAGTGAAACTTGGAGGCTTGGAGGAGAAGGAATGAAGCAAAAAGCTAGGAAGTTGGTGAAAGAGACAGAATGCAATGGAAGAAAGAGGAGCACCAGAGGGAGGCAGAGATAACATGAGAGAAGAAAAGCAGATGGGAATTGATGAAGTGTCAAGTTCACGCTTGACTATGTCCACAAAATATGCAGGTCAGGTAGCATCTATAGAAAGCAAAAGAGTTACCTCTTAGAAGGGTCTCGGCCCGAAACGTCGACAGCGCTTCTCCCTATAGATGCTGCCTGGCCTGCTGTGTTCCACCAGCATTTTGTGCGTGTTGCTGTTTGAATTTCCAGCATCTGCAGATTTCCTCGTGTTTACCTTTTAGACTGATGACTTTCAATTTCAAGTTCCTGGATGTCAGCATCTCAGAGGACCCAACATACTGATGCAGCCTCAAATAAGGCATGACAGCAGCTATATTTCATTAGTTTGAGGAGATTTGGTTTGCCACCAAAAACCCTGCAGATTTCTACAGATGTTCTGTGGAGAGCATGCCAGTTGGCTGCATCATCGTCTGGTATGGGGGTGAGAGGCTACTGCACACGATTGAAATAAGCAGCAAGGATTTGTAAAATTAGTCAGTTCCATCATGGGTACAAGCCTTCATTGTATCTAAGACAGCTTCAAGTCAAGTCAACTTTTATTGTCATTTCGACCATAACTGCTGGTACAGTGCATAGTAAAAATGAAACAACGTTTCTCAAGACCATGGTTTACATGACACAGTACAAAAAACTAGACTGAACTACGTAATAAAAAAACAGAGAAAGCTATACTAGACTACAGACCTACACAGGACTGCATAAAGTGCACAAAAACAGAGCAGGCGTTACAATAAATAATAAACAGGACAGTAGGGCAAGGTGTCAGTCCAGGCTTCGGGTATTGAGGAGTCTGATAGCTTGGGGGAAGAAACTGTTATATAGTCTGGTCGTGAGAGCCCGAATGCTTCAGAGCCTTTTCCCAGACGGCAGAAGGGAGAAGAGATTGTATGAGGGGTGCATGGGGTCCTTCATAATGCTGTTTCCATTGCGGATGCAGCGTGTAGTGTAAATGTCCGTGATGGCGGGAAGAGAGACCCCGATGATCTTCTCAGCTGACCTCACTATCCGCTGCAGGGTCTTGCAATCTGAGATGGTGTAATTTCCAAACCAGGCAGTGATACAGCTGCCCAGGATACTCTCAATACAACCCCTGTAGAATGTGATGAGGATGGGATGTGGGGGGTGGGAGGGGCGGGGAGATGGACGATCTCTACTGAGGAGCAGTCGATGTTCAGTGGGGAGTGGACGCTCTGTGCCCTCCTGAAGCCAACAACCATCTCATTTGTTTTGTTCACATTCAGAGACAGGTTGTTGGCTCTGCAACAGCCCGTTAGCCACTGCACCTCCTCTCTGTAAGCTGACTCGTCGTTCTTGCTGATGAGACCCACCACAGTCGTGTCCTCGGCGAACTTGATGATATGGTTCGAGCTGAGTGTTGCAGCAGTCATGGGTCAGCAGAGTGAACAGCAGTGGACTGAGCACGCAGCCCTGGGGAGCCCCCGTGCTCAGTGTGATGGTATCTCAAGGAGAGATACCTCATAAGGCTGGTGTCCATCATTAAGAAACTCCATCATCCAGGTCATCTTCAAGGAGCGATGCCTCAGAAAAGTGACTTCCATCATCAACGACCCAGGACATGCCCTCTTCTCATTGTTACCATCAGAAAGGAGATACAAAAGTCTGAAGGCACACAGTCAGTGGTTCAAGAACAGATTTTTCCCTTCTGCCATCCGATTTCTGGACATTGAACTCATGAACACTACCTCACTATCTCTTTTAAAACAACTATTTGTAAGTTACAGGAGGAAGGAAATAATGATGCAGGAATTGCATTACAATCTAGGACAAGATCAGATAATAACAGAGCAGGAAAAATAAACAAAAGAAAGATATTTGTAATCACAAGGAAAATTATCACAACCAAGGGAATGTACTGATTATAAAAATGAAGCAAACATGACAAAGGTCCCATCATTGTGATTAAAAACGTACTGAAAATATTACTGATGTCAAGCTACTTCTAGCATTATTTTAGTTGGGCACATTTAGCATGTGCCAAGATATTCTATAAGAGATTAACAGACAATTTAAATTTAGCACAAGGTTAGGCACAAGACCATAAACCATATGCTCAGAAGCACTCAAGAGTACAAGAACAAAAGAACAAACCTCAGCAATTTCAACAGTGTGTTAACATGGAAAATGGGAACTTAATTAAGGTCAGGTGCTTAGATGAAACGAACAGAATAATACCACAGCAAGGCAGCTTAAAAGCAGCACACAAAATGCTGGAGGAACTCAGCAGGCAAAGCAACATCCATGGAAAAAAGTAAACAATCGATGTTTCGGCCTGAGAAAGGGTCTCAGCCCGAAATGTCAACAGTTTACTCTATTCCACAGAAGCTGCTAGGCCTGCTGAGTTCCTCCAGCATTTTGTGTGTCTTGCTTGGATTTCTAGCATCTGCAGATTTTCTCATTTGTGAAGGCAGTTTAATAGATTTTTTGTGTGTCTAGTGCATTTAATAAATTGAAATGGAGCAGAAATAATATTTGTCCAGAATTCCTTGAGAATCTTGAGTCGAGTCAAGAACAGTTACTACCCCTCAACTATCTGACTTTCAAATAAAAGAGCATAACTATACTCACTTGCCCCAGAATTGAAATGTTCCTACAACCAATGATCTCACTTTAACGACTCTATCTCATAATCTCATTTATTGGGACTCTACTCATTGGAGTTCCGAAGAATGAGAGGCGATCTTATTGAAACATATAAGATTGTGAAGGGGCTTGATCGAGTGGTTGCGGGGAGAATGTTCCCAATGATGGGTGAAACTAGGACTAGGGGGCATAATCTTAAAATAAGGGGATGCCGTTCCAGGACTGAGATAAGGAGAAATTTCTTCACTCAGAGGGTAGTGGGGCTGTGGAATTTACTGCCCCAGAGAGCTGTGGAGGCTACTACACTCAATAAATTCAAAACGGAGATAGACATTTTCCTGGATAAAAATGGCATTAGGGGATACGGTGAGCGAGCAGGTAAGTGGACATGAGGCTAGGTTTAGATCAGCCATGTGATCTCCTGGGCCAATTTTCGATAGCCTGGATGGGTCGGAGAGGAATTTTCCAGATTTTTTCTCCTCAATTGGCAAATCGTTTTTTTACCCCCGGGTGATCACATGGGTTTGGGCGGGATGAATAATAAAATAAAATGGGTGGCATGGTGCCCTGTTGTCTTGTGGGATTTGGTGATAACTAGATTTAAGATTGGATCAGCCATGATCTTGTTGAATGGCGGAGCAGGCTTGAGGGGCCGATTGGCCTACTCCTGCTCCTATCTCTTATGTTCTTATATATTGCTATTTATTTATATCTGTACAGTTTGTCATCTTCTGCAATCTGCTTGATCTTTCATCGATCCTGTTATAGTTACGACTCTATAGATTTGCTGAGTATGCCCACAAGAACATCAATCTCAGGATAATAGTGATATATATGTACTTTGATTTAAAAAATACTTTGAACATTGATGAAAATAAAGTCTGTTTTATAATGTTTGCATTCAAGAATCAGTATTTTCCCCCTACAAGCAATAAGAGCCTCTCATTTTTAACCGTAAATATGACTACTGTTTATTTAGAAACATAGAAAACTTACAGCACAATACAGGCCCTTTGGCCCACAAAGCTGTGCAGAACATGTCCTTGGTCTCTTAAAAGACCCTATTGTTTCCGCCTCCACCAGCCCATTCCACTCACTCACCACTCTCGTGTAAAAAATTTACCCGACATCTCCTCTGTACCTACTCCCCAGCACCTTAATCCTGTGTCCTCTTGTGGCAACCATTTCAGCCCTGGGAAAAAGCCTCTATCCATACGATCAATGCCTCTCATCATCTTATACACCTCTGTCAGGTCACCTCTCATCCTCCGTCGCTCCAAGGAGAAAAGGCCGAGTTCACTCAACCTATTCTCATAAGGTATGCTCCCCAATCCAGGCAACATCCTTGTAAATCTCCTCTGCACCTTTTCTATGGTTTCCACGTCCTTCCTGTAGTGAGGCAACCAGAATTGAGCATAGTACTCCAAGTGGGGTCTGACCAGGGTCCTATATAGCTGCAACATTAC
Organism: Hypanus sabinus; assembly: GCF_030144855.1. Taxonomy (NCBI): domain Eukaryota; kingdom Metazoa; phylum Chordata; class Chondrichthyes; order Myliobatiformes; family Dasyatidae; genus Hypanus; species Hypanus sabinus. The sequence continues at coordinate 12,492,365 of NC_082729.1, read as the reverse complement.
CTCTCGGCTCTTAAACTCAGTCCCACGATTGATGAAAGCCAATTCACCGTATGCCTTCTTAACCAGAGTCAACCTGCACAGCAGCTTTCCAAAGTCAACCTGCATAGCACAGTTACCACAGTTTGAATACAAAATCGTTTTTGTTTCAGTAAAGAAAAATTTGGACAGATTTACATACTATTATCTCATTTAAATGCAAACATTTTCAAATATAAACTGTGATAACTTGTTAAAAAGTCGCATGTTCTCCAACAGATTAAAAATAAATCACATTTTGAACATGGGCGATATTACAGCTGCACTGAGACAGCGTTATCAACCGGGCCCTGGCAATCACATCCTAGAAGCTAGACAAGGTAGTCAGAACTATACCAAGAATTTGCTGGTTTGATCCAGTTGGTATTTGATGAGCCTAGGGACTTTGGAAAGCTATTCAAATAAGTGGCCAAAACACATCAAGGTCAGCCAATACCAGCAACTTCTGATGGAAAATATCGTACGTCCCTTCATAAGGCTTACTGACGACCTACTAAAGGCTTACTGAATTTTACTTTATGATAATAAAAGATGAACAATCACTGTCCAAGTTATAAGTTTGTGCAAACCACTAGTTCATGAAGTTATTTATTTACATATTAATTATTAATCTGACCTGAAAAATCTTAGCCCCTTTCAGTACGACAGCGCAGTCAAATTAAACAATAGTGCTCCTATCCCACTAGACTTCAAAGCCACAAGCCTTAAAGTCTAGTGTTGAAATAGCTATCGCACATTAAAGATGCAAAATGTACCTTGCCAACAAAGAATTGGCTCCCTCGTGCGTTAAGGACACCAACACATTCGGGTTGTAAAACTAAACCGTGCTCGCAGCTTCAGGCTCGACCAGGCCGCTTGGTGTAAGAGACTGGCAAGTCGTTTCCATGGGCTTTTTAACAACCCCGTCTCCTATTGGGCTCTTGGTGAGGTTCCCGATTGCTTGTAGCCAATAGGTTACCCGGGACGGGGGAGGTGGCGCTCCGGCAGCGGGAGGAGGGGGAAGAACAAAGATGTCGGCCTGCGGTTTTAAAGGGTCGCCTGACTTGAGGCAGAGACACGGTGGCTATACAGTTCATGGGGATCACCACACTACCTGCCTCACAAACTGCCCACCTATGCCCATTTCCCCTCCCATTCTTGTACCTCAGAAATTATCCTCTTGTTTTAATTGTAACTAATCGGTGATGTATTGTCGTTTGCCCACCGATTGTCAACGAGTTGGGCGGTACAGAGAGTGACGTTTCGTCAAGTGAAGTACCTTTTTTTGTGTGTGGCCGGTGATTTGTTAATGCTTAAATCTGCTCATCGCCAGTACTTTCGCTTCCTCTCGGTCTTATAGTGCTGGTGCTTAAAAAAAAGTGGCGTATGTCAGAATGCAGTATATTCCAGAATCTGTTCAGAATTCATCTGGTGGCTCTTGAGAAATACATACAAACACGAGTCCGCTCCATTGAATGAAAATCTAATAACTAAAATGCGACAGGATGTAGGTGAGTGTGAATGCATTGCTTTCTAATTTAGAAATAATCTGTCTACATGATATGAAGTGTTACGTGCGTAGCACTTAGATACACACCCATTTGTAGCTAGTTCGTGGCTTCTTCGGAAAATGTATGGGATCTTAGAATCATAGCACAGGTCCTTTAAACCAGTAATAGTATTTTGAGACGCGCTCTAATTCCGCATTTAGGTGGTGGTTTTGCCGTGGCTTGTGAGGGAAAATGTTGTGGGTTGCATCTCACCACGGACACGTGAAGGAAAATCGAGTGGATTATCGAGAGTGTGCTGCACCAAAGGACTTACTGTCATATCTTTTCTCTCAACTGAATATGCTTTACTGTTTAAAGAAGACCAGGATGTCTAGCAGATGTACTTACCGTTTTATACTGCTGAAGCAGATTTTCTGGTCATTATTAACTTGGGTTGATAATCTCATGATGAAACACTGACCATTTTTCTCTTCCAGAGATTCTGCCTGACGAACTGAAATTTCCCTAGTTTTCTCTTTTCAGTTCAGATTTCTAACCTGCAGTTTTTTGCTTTTCAGTCTGGCCATTGTGTTGATTGTGGTTTGCTGAGCGCAAGTTGTAGTATGTCTGTCTTTATAAATCAGAATCAGATTTAATATCACCGACATGTGTCGTGAAATTTGTTAACTTTGCGGCAGCAGTACATTACAATACATGATAGAGAGAAAAAAACTAATTACAGTATGTATGTATATACACACACACACACACACACACACATATATACTGTATATTTATGTATATGTGTATGTGTGCATATATGTGTGTGTATTAAATAGTTAAATTAAGATTAGTACAAAATCAGAAATTTAAAAATAAAATAGTGAGGTAGTATTAATGGCTTCGTTCAGAAATCGGATGGCAGGAGAAGTTATTCCTGAATCGTTGAGTGTGTACTTTCACGCTCAGTACCTCCTTCCTGATGGTAATAATGAGAAAAGGACATGTCCTGGGTGGTGGGTGTCCCTGATGATGGGTGGGAAGATGCCAGCTAGTTATGGTTTCGGTTGATATTTATATCCTGAACAAGTGTCTCAGTCCGAACCGTTGACTGTTTATTCATTTCCATAAATGCTGCCTGACCTGCTGAGCTCCTCCAGCATTTTATGTGTGAACTGAAAGGCCCTACAGACAACTGTGAGAATGTCTGAGAGGATGGTCAAGGTCTCCGTAGCATCCATCGGGGACATTTATTTGCAGGGCCCTTAGTATTATCAAGGATCCCACCCATCCATCCAGCATCCTCTTTGACTTTTTACCATCAGGACTCTGATAAAGAACAGTCAAAATGGGAAAGTTTCTTCCCTCAGCCCATTAGGCTTCTGACTCTCCCTGCCACATCACATTCAAAATGTCACCAAAGTGTTCCGTATCTTACAATATATAATTTATGCTCTTTACTTTGTTTATTTATGCATAATTCATCTGTAGGTTTTATTTTTACTTTCCTAATTTATTGTGTATTATATATCTCATGTATATTACTGTGCTTTACAATATGGTTCAGGAAAACTTTGCCTTGTTTTGTGGTTTCCATGTACATAGTTAAATAACAATAAACTTGACTTGATCTTTGGATTTCCAGCACCTGCAGGCTTTCTCGTATATATTCTCATGCTGCTTATATCTATTCAGTTACTACAAAGGGTGAGAATATTAACCCTTTTAATTTTGCATGATCAGCAATTAAAACTTTTGTCATTTCTGGCACTGAAGCTCTAAGTATGTTTGTAGATCAGAATGCTTTCATCATAAGGTGAGAAGAATAGAAGACAACAGTAGAGTATTGGGAAGTCTACTTAAGTCATACCTAAATGCTGTTTCAAGAAGAAAGAGAGAAGACATTATGACAATATGAGAAAGAATGGCAAAGACTAGAGTGGGTACAATGGAAATTTGCCACAATTGAGATTTAAGAAGTATAACATTTACTTGACAAAAACCAAAACCACTGGACGACGTGCTTCAAAATAGCTGAGTCCCAAGTTGAAAAAAGTATTTTTGATAGTTTATTACAAAACCAGCAAAGATGAATGATGTTGTATAGTGATAAATCTGCCTGGGGAAGCAGTGAAAGCAGGTACTCTCACAACACTTTAGAACTACCTGAACAATCACTTGAATTGGCGTGACGTAGAAAGTTACAGGCCACATGCAGGTGCATTGGACTAGTATAGATAATTATATTGGTCAGCATAGACATGGTTGGCCAAGGGCATGTTCTGTACTCAATGACTTTATGACCCTACTTACTTACTTGGGCCCTTAGCTCCCAGTCGAGCACAGGCCATCGATGAGCTCGCGTCTCTGTCATCCTCTGAAGTTCATGGCATGGTTGGAGTACATCAGTGCTTCTACAATCCATTGCATCCACTGTACAGGGGATTGGCCTACACAGCTTCACCAGAGCAGCACACACAAAATGCCCGAAACATTGACTGTACTTTCTTCCACAGATGCTACCTGGCCTGCTGAGTTCCTCCAGCATTTCGTGTGCGTTGCTTGGATTTCCAGCATCTGCACATTTTCTCTTGTTTGACGGCTTCTCGAAGGTTCAAAGGTACAGTTCAATGTTAGAGAAATGTATACAATATACATCCCGAAATGTTTTTTTCGCAACCATCTACGAAAACAGAGGAGTTCCGCAATGAATGAATGACAGTTAAATATTAGAACCCCAAAATTCCCCCACCTAGCTCCCCCCTCCCACGCATAAGTGGCAACGAGCAACAAAATCCCCTCCTCCCCCCCCACCGGCAAAAAAAAGCATTGGCACCTGCCACCGAACACTCCAGCGTGAGCAAAGCAACAGCAAAGACACAGACTCGCAGTTACCCCAAAGACTACATTGTTCACCTGGCATTTGACCTGCCACAGGTTTTCTCTCTCTCCCTAATAAGGGAGAGGGAGATGCCTCCATTTTCCCAGTGAGCGGGGAGACATAACAAACAACTGGCTGGTTTACAATGTTAAAAGTCCATTATGTCGCTTTTTTTGAGCTCTGTGCCTGGAGATCGCAAAGATTCCAGGTCTCCAGGCACACAGCAGATTTTCTGATGCCCCCGACGACACATGGGTCTCCTGTCGTGACACCAACCCTTGATTCACCCGTCTCCAGAGCCCCGAGATCCTAGGCTTTCAAATCTGAGCCGGCATCATGGGCTGAGCCTTTGGCGTGCAGAACAATAATGGCCGGTTGTGGAACCCCCGAGAGTGGGTCCCATTCCTGCAAAGAACCGAAGTCAGCGTGTAACTCCAGGTCAGGGTCTTCAAAAGAACCCTTAAAGGGAAAAATAGAAATATTAAAGATGGAAATAGAGCTGTTTCTGAAGATGCAAGCAAAGAAGTTGCTGTTCGGCACCATTAACCTCCTTAGCTCTGCTTCTCCAGAGTCTTGTTGACCAGCCTTATCCATTTCCACCTCTCACAACAGGAACATAGAGTTAGACTTTAAAAGGATTTATGACTCAAGTGTAGGACTTTCCTTTTGTATGGCTGACTCGAAGCTTGTATGTGTGGTTTTAAGGTAAGTAAACCAGTTTAATGGTGTTGGGGAAAGAAAATGTACAATACTATGCAGAAGCCCCCCCCCACCCCCCCGCCACTTTTACAAACTTGCTCTCCGCTCTACATTGACAACTACAGTACTGTACAATCCCCTGACTTAAAAAGGGACTTAAGTTTTGTTGCATAATTTGGTCAGATTTGTTACAGTCACCTTCTCATGGAAGGTCAAACATGGGATCAAAAATTAGATTGGTAGCTTCTGTCCATGTTTTGCCCCAAAAGTTGTTGCACTGTCTGCCTTTACGAGAACACGTACGTATACAAACAAAAGTTTCTAGAAGACCATATGGAGGGCCAAGAGATTCCTTCAACTTTTATGAATGAGGAGTTCAGTTAGGGCTGTCATTGATGCAGATGATTTCTGTGTTTCTGGCTTCATTGCACTGAAGATTTGGAGGAACACTGTTGGCCAGCACTCCTAACCATTAGGTTCAAGAGTTCAGTGATAGCATGTGTCACAGTATTTAGCTGGGTGTAGACAGCAAAACTTTATCCAAGAGCAAAGCAAAGCAATTGCTGCCACTGTGCGACCCCACAGAGTTGTTGTACATGCATGACATGCCCACAGCTCCAATGATGTTCCAAAGAATCAAATTCTCTGTTCCGATCCTTTATTAGCAATTAGCAAACATACAGTTAAGCATTACTGAGCATTATCTCAGCGATCAGCAAAGATATGACCTCCGTGGTCCCAAGCTTCAAACTGCCACAAAATATGCAAGAAAACGTAACTTCTCCCATCCGTTTTTACCACGCCCCCACTAATGTGACCAATTACCATAATAGACATAGTAAACACACGTCACAGAATACAGGGCCCCTACAACAGGCATTTCTGCACTTGATATGAATCCTAATGGGCTAAACAGGGCCATGGTACTTTGAGAAGACCAAAGCAGAATAGCAGTGTGGAGTTCTCCTATGATGTATTCCAGCTCACTTTCTCTAGGTTTATAAATGGTATTGGTTTATTACTGTCACATGTATCAAGATAAAGCTTGTCTTGCATCATGTTTACCTGATTTTCCATATACAGCAGGGAGACAGGTCCTTTACCCCACTGAGCCATTTTGAACCCAACATTGTGCTGTGCTGTAGGTTTTCTATGCTGTAACCCCTTCTGACACCAATTCTACCCTAGCCTATTTCATTCTCTTCATGTTATCACCAACCACTCCCCTTTTCCCTAAACACTAGAAGAATCTACAGTCACCATTTAAGTCTACTAATCCACACCTCTCCTGGGAGGTGGTAGGAAACCAATGCAGCCAGAGTGGAAACATGCAAACTCTGCACACTACACTGACGGTCAGAATTGACTTGGATTGCTGCAGGTCTGAAACAACAACTTTAACAGCTGCTCTGCTGTGCTGCCCTTTTGCTGAACTCTTTTTTTTCAAGGTGTGGATTAAAGCAACATCTAGAAGGTACAGCATTGCAACAAGATCCAAACTACCAAATTCCACCAATCCAGCATTGCTGCTCAACTTGATGTCACACATTGCAGACAATGTGACTCAATGCTATACTTCCTAGGCGTTGCCTTATACTACCCCTTCATTATACATAATCACCTTTGGGAAAAAAAGTCCAGCAAAGTCTGCTCTACGTGACATCAAGCTGAAGATGTGTAGCAAACGCCATTTGCAAAAATATTTTGCCATTATTGGCAAATCTGACACCAGCATATCTTTGACTTTTTGAAGGGAATTTGCCCATGATTAATGCTGTTGGCATATGCAAATTTCAAGGTGTACTTATGCGTCCTTGCTCAGTTCGGTGGTGGTAATGTAGAATGAAGATCAAGCCTGATGATCGTTAAAATAGTAAGGATGTTGAAGGTATTCAGAAACTAGTAAATAGATTAGTAAACTCTGATCCGCTTAGGTCTACTAAAATTAAGAAGTAACATGACTGTTGGTATGATATATGAGGCCACTGGAGAGACCTCGCATAGATTATTGTGAGTAGTTTTGGGCCCCTTAACTAAGAAAAGATGTGCTGACGTTGGAGAGGATCCAGAGGAGGTTCACGAGAATCATTCTGGGAATGAAAGGCTTGTTATGTGAGGAGCATTTGATGGCTCTAGGCTTTTGTTCACTGGAATTTAGAAGAATGACAGAGATATCTCATTGAAAGCTTTCGAATGTTGAAAGGACTAGATAGAGTGGATGTGGAGAGGATGTTTCCTATAGGATCAGAGGGCACATCCTCAGAATAGAGGGCTGTCCATTTAGAACGGAGATGAAAAGGAATTTATTTAGCCAAAGGCTGGTGAATCTATCAAATTTGTTGCCACAGGTGGCTATGGAGGCCAAGTCATTGGGTGTATTTAAGGTGGATGTTGATTGGCTGTTTATTAGTCAGGATGTGAAAATTTATGGGGAGAAGGCAGAAGAATGGGGTTCAGAGGGAAAATAGATCAGCAATGATGAAATAGCAGTGGGAATGCTATGGGACAATTGGCTTAATTCTGCTCCTAGATCATACAACTGTACAACAAATTACAGCACGGAAACAGGCCATTTCAGCCCTTCTAGTCCGTGCTGAACACTTACTTTCACCTAGTCCCACTGCCCCGCACTCAGCCCATAACCCTCCATTCCTTTCCTGTCCATATACCTATCCAATTTTACTTTAAATGACAATACCAAACCTGCCTCTACCACTTCTACTGGAAGCTCGTTCCACACAGCTACCACTCTCTGAGTAAAGAAATTCCCCCTCATGTTACCCCTAAATTTTTGCCCCCTAACTCTCAACTTATGTCCTCTTGTTTGAATCTCCCCTACTCTGAATGGAAAAAGCCTATCTACGTCAACTCTATCTATCCCCCTCATAATTTTAAATAACTTCTATCAAGCCCCCCTCAACCTTCTACATTCCAAAGAATAAAGACCTAATTTGTTCAACCTTTCCCTGTAACTTAGGTGCTCTGTACTTTATTTTGTTGACATCTTTCCTATAATTCGGTGACCAGAACTGTACACAATACTCCAAATTCGGCCTTAACAATGCCTTGTACAATTTCAACATTACATGCCAACTTCTATACTCTTTGCTCTGATTTATAAAGGCCAGGATACCAAAAGCTTTCTTCATCACCCTATCCACATGAGATTCCACCTTCAGGGAACTATGCACCATTATTCCTAGATCACTCTGTTTTACTACATTCTTCAATGCCCTACCATTTACCATGTATGTGTTATTTGGATTATTCCTACCAAAATGTAGCATCTCACACTTATCAGCATTAAACTCCATCTGCCATCGTTCAGCCCACTCTTCTAACTGGCCTAAATCTCTCTGCAAGCTTTGAAAACCTACTTCATTATCCACAACGCCACCTACCTTAGTATCATCTGCATACTTACTAATCCAATTTACCATCCCATCATCCAGATCATTAATATATATGACATACAACATTGGACCCAGTACAGATCCCTGAGGCACACCACTAGTCACCGGCCTCCAACCAGACAAACAGTTATCCACCACTACTCTCTGGCATCTCCCATCCAGCCACTGTTGAATCCATTTTACTACTTCAATATTAATACCTAACTAATCGTCCGTGTGGAACCTTGTCAAAGGCCTTACTGAAGTCCATATAGACAACATCCACTGCTTTACCCTCGTCAACTTTCCTAGTAACCTCTTCAAAAAATTCAATAAGATTTGTCAAGCATGACTTTCCACGCACAAATCCATGTTGACTGTTCCTAATCAGACCCTGTCTATCCAGATAATTATATATACCATCTCTAAGAATACTTTCCATTAATTTACCCACCACTGACGTCAAACTTACAGGCCTATAATTGTTAAGTTTACTCTTAGAACCCTTTTTAAACAATGGAACAACATGAGCAATATGCCAATCCTCCGTTTCTAATGACATTTGAAATATTTCTATCAGAGCCCCTGCTATTTCTACGCTAACTTCCCTCAAGGTCCTAGGGAATATCCTGTAAGGACCTGGAGATTTATCCACTTTTATATTCCTTAAAAGCGCCAGTACGTCCTCCTCTTTAAACGTCATAGTTTCCATAACTTCCCTACTTGTTTCCCTTACCTTACACAATTCAATATCCTTCTCCTTAGTGAATACTGAAGAAAAGAAATTGTTCCAAATCTCCCCATCTCTTTTGGCTCCACACATAGCTGTCCACTCTGATTCGCTAAGGGACCAATTTTATCCCTCACTATCCTTTTGCTATTAATATAACTGTAGAAACCCTTTGGATTTATTTTCATCTTACTTGCCAAAGCAACCTCGTATCTTCTTTTAGCTTTTCTAATTTTTTTCTTAACATTCTTTTTACATTCTTTATATTTCTCGAGCACCTCATTTACTCCATGCTGCCTATAGTTATTGTAGATATCTCTCTTTTTCTGAAACAAGTTTCCAATATCCCTTGAAAACCATGGCTCTCTCAAACTTTTAACCTTTCCTTTCAACCTAACAGGAACATAAAGATTCTGTACCCTCAAAATTTCACCTTTAAATGACCTCCATTTCTCTATTACATCCTTCCCATAAAACAAATTGTCCCAATCCACTCCTTCATTTCGCATGTACTCAAAGTTGGCCTTTTGCCAATCAAAAATCTCAACCCTGGGTCCAGTCCTATCCTTCTCCATAATTATATTGAAACTAATGGCATTACGATCACTGGACCCAGTGTGCCCCCCAACATATACCTCCGTCACCTGATCTATCTCATTCCCTAACAGTAGATCCAACTCTGCCCCTTCTCCAGTTGGTACCTCTATGTATTGCTGCAAAAAACTATCCTGCACATATTTTACAAACTCCAAGCCATCCATCCCTTTTACAGTTTGGGCTTCCCAGTCTATGTGTGGAAAATTAAAATCTCCCACAATCACAACCCTGTGCTTACTACAAATATCTGCTATCTCCTTGCAATTTTACTCCTCCAATTCTCACTCCCCATTAGGTGGTCTATAATACACCCCTATAAGTGTTACTACACCTTTCCCATTCCTCAATTCCACCCAAATAGCATCCCTGGACGAGCCCTCTAATCTATCCTGCCAGAGCACCACTGTAATATTTTCTCTGACAAGCAATGCCACACCTCCCTCTCTTGTCCCTCCAATTCTATCACACCTGAAGCAACGACATCCAGGAAGGTTTAGTTGCCAATCACATCCCTCCTGCAACCATATTTCACTAATAGCTACAACATCATATTTCCAAGTATCAATCCATGCTCTAAGCTCATCCACCTTTCTTAAAATGCTCCTAGCATGAAAATAAATGCATTTAAGAAATTCTCCACCTCTTCCTCTCTGTTTATCTCTAACGGTGCAAACAACTTTACTATCTTTTTCTTCCTTCCCCCATACATCTGTTCCTACACCCTGGTTCCCCTCCCCCCTCGTATCTAGTTTAAATCCACTGGAGCCTCTCTAGCAAACCTACTTGCAAGAATATTTGTCCCCTCCAGTTCAGATGTAAACCGTCCCACCGGAACAGGTCCCACCTTCTCTGGAAAACTGCCCAATTATCTATAAATCTGAAGCCCTCCCTCCTGCACCATGTCTTCAGCCATGTGTTGATCTGTGCTATCTTACTATTTCTAAACCCACCTGCACGTGGCACTGGTAGCAATCCTGAGATTGTTATCCTGGAGGTCCTGTCCTTTAACTGGGTGCCTAGCTCCCTAAACTCACCTTTCAGGACCTCCTCACTCTTCCTACCCACGTCGTTGGTCCCTACATGGACCACGACATCCGGCTGCTCACCCTCCCTCTTGAGAATACTGGGAACTCGATCCGAGATATCGCGGACCCTGGCACCAGGGAGGCAACAGACCATGCAGGATTCTTGATCTCTTCCACAGAACCTCCTATCTGTCCCCCTAACTATCGAATCCCCTATCACTACTGCTCTCCTCTTTTACCTCCTTCCCTTCTGAGCTGAGGGTCCAGTCTTGGTGCCAGAGATGCAACCACTGCAACTTGTCCCTGGTAGGTCATCCCCACCAACAGTATCCAAAACGGTATACTTATTGTTGATGGGAATGGCCACAGGGGTGTTCTGCTCTTCCTGTTTATTTCCCTTCCCTCTCTTGACAGTCACCCAACTACCTGTCTCCTGACTGTTAGGGGTGACTATCTCCCTGAAACCCCTGTTTATTTCTGCCTCTGCCTCCCGAATGATCCGAAGTTCATCCAGCTCCAGCTCCAGTTCCCTAACAAGGTTTGTCAGGAGCTGCAGCTGGATGCACCTTTTGCAGGTGTAGTCATCAAGGACAATTGTGCTCGCCCTGACTTCCCACAAACTGCAAACGGAGCACTCAACTGCCCTAACCGCTGCCTCCATTACCTACTCCTAAGCTAATTAGATTAATTAAAGGAGCTTACCCGGCCTTACCTCAGTTGGAGTGAAGCTCGTCCTCAGCCTCTGCTCACTAATTAAATTCTCCCGCTGATCTCAGAGGCCAACGTTCATGCGCTTGCGCAGTCGTGCCCTGTTCAAACCTCCCCCCTGCCTGTTCTCGCCAAAGCCTGATTGAGCCAAAGCTGTCCTACTCTGCCTCAGTCCACTCCGACGATGGCCACTGTATATGGTGGGTTCTTTTTTAAACCTTTGGCGCACTACGTCACATGCCTGCGTAGTCTAGCCTCTTTGCCCTGATCAGTTAAAAAAAGGCTTCTCTCCAAGCTGCCTTTACCTCTTCCCTCTCCGCCTCTTGATTTGATTTAAAATCTTAAGATCTTATGGTCTTATGATAGAATGCAACATTCTGTATGTGTTGCAAGGAATATAAAGGGTGTGTATAAGAAAGTAAGCTCAGAAGCTGTTAATGAGGAACTGAAAATGACTCATTTCCTCCATTTTTAATGTAGAAAAATCCGAATTAATACTCTTCAGCTTTCACATGAATTTGAATTTGAATTGAAAGCCCTTAACTCCAAGTGGAGTCATCAGGACGCCATTGTGACGGTGTTTTTTTTTTAGCAGGCTTTCTTACTTTTACAAGGTCAAGTTGCTAGCTCAACGCTCAACCCAGCATGGATGAAAAGTGTGCAAGGGAGCCAGCTGGGCTTGACCTCAGGAGCCTTCGCTCTGAAGTCTGGCGCCGATGCACTACACCACCAACCAGCTAGCTTTCAAATGATCCATCTTAATTCCATGAAGTATCTTGTCTGTCATTTTAGCTGAATGTGGAACCATGTAACTGTGTTTCCTGTGTGGTTTCTGTTCCATGTAACTGTGAGGAAATGCAAGATACATTTGTACCGTGCTATTCGGAATTCAGGGTTAAATTATTGGGAGAAGGCTAGGGGATCATCTTCTTCAAGCTTTCAACAAAATAAAGATAATTTATATAAAACAGGTTATTTCTCGAGGCACCTTTCACTGGAGGAAATAATCTCTATATTATAGCAAAGAGTTTTAGGAAAGAAAAAAGTACTTCACATGATCAAATGTTATAAATATGAAATTTTTTTCAGAAAAATTACATTTGATATGACTGTGGTTCAGTTACCAATTTAAAATCTGAGATTAACGGACTTCTGTTCATCAATTATGCTCAGCTTTATTTTACATGAGATACAGAAGAGTTGTATGATTGTATTGTTAATTTGTAATAGAGTATTAAATGTACTTTTTCAACTTGGAACTCAGTTAACTGGAAGCATGCCATACATTGTGGTACTCCCTCTCTTGGCCTTCCAGCAACTTTTAGTTGTTTTCAAGTAATCGCTACACCCAGTGATTGCATATTTACAACATATTGAATGAAGAATTTTTTTCCTGTATAATTCCTCACTTGTCGATCTCTTATGATAAGTTCTAGGATATTTGGATAGAGGAGACAGCCTGTTAGCATCTACCCTATCGAGTACTTTAAGACTACAAGTTCTATTACGTTCTAAGAGGTGTGTGAGATGAGTGCTCCAACACTCCTGCTGGGTCAGAGTGAATAGACACAAGTAGTCCAATTGTATTGCAGGGATCGGGGAGGCTTCGGGAGTACACCCCGAGGGGAATATCTGGAGCTGAAGTGCCTGCTGATAATTGAGTTGATTTGAGTCCAACGCCTGCTGATAATTGCTGTTGCCAAACTGTATCGGCCTCTGTCGTTCCTTTGGATTCATCAGCTGTGTGGAGAGGGGGAGCCTGCTGCATGGGTAGCAGTTTGCTCTCCATATCGTACTGTCCTGATTTGTATATCTAGGCAGCTACAATGCAGCACCCAAGGTCGGCCCCGACTAATGGAGGAAGCCTTAAGTCCAGTCAACGTGAAAGGACTGGAGATTAGCATTCCAGTTGGATTGGGGATAGATATTTCAGTTCAGGCGGTGTCAGGGAGTGTTTGGAGTCTGATCATTAAAGAGGACAATTGTGGACTGTTTTTTGTGGAGGTGGATTACTGGATTTTGATTGGGAGCCATTGATTGGGGCAGAGAGATTAGTACAGTGTGTGCAGTGGGTGTGAAAGAATAATATATTAAAAATAAATCAAAATGTAAAAGGCTGTTTTTAAGCAGTTTTGATTGTACATTTGTTTGAATGTGTTTCTCCTTCTGTCTGCTGCAAACAAACCCTCTTCTTTCCCCACAATTCCACCCCCCCCCCCCGTTACTAGGATCAGTTGGTATGGTGAGGTGGGGGGGAGGCAGAAAACAGGCTTACATTAGCATGTAGTAGCAGGTTGATCAGCCTCTTGAGCCTTTTGCTCATTTCAGTTAGTTTGAAAGAAGGAATAGCTGTCATAACCTTTTCAGGATGTCCCAAAGTGATACACAGCCTTTGAAGTATCCGGGTATCAGTGAAACACACAAAATGCTGGAGGAATCCTGCCGAAGGGTCTCGGCCTGAAACGTTGACGGTGCTTTCTTCCATTGATGCTGCCTGGCCGGCTGAGTTCCTCCAGCATTTTGTGTGTGCTTCTCGGATTGCCAGCATCTGCAGATTTTCTCTTGTTTGTGACAGATATCATTGACGTTACTTTTCACTCCAGAATTAACTAGTTTTCACATGCCTGGCGTGAAAACAAAATAGTGACGGTTTAATCATTTATATTTAATCCTTTCAGTTGATCATAATCTATTTTTGAATGTTTTCTAACTTACTGATTTTTGTTTTAATTCCTGTTCGGTATCTTTAGAAGAAAATACACCTGGACACCAAGACGCATGTTTAATTTCCTGTTAATAAGGAAGTGTTCCACTGGAGACAGAAGTGAAATGGAGGACATCTTAAAATAGCAAACGTTTTTGCATTGTAGTGTCAGTAGAACTATGGATTACAATGAACAGAAGGGGAAATAAGATTACTCTTTTAATATGAAGGCAAATTGTCTTTCACCTTTGGCAAAATAAAGCAGTAGAAGTCTGATAAATTGGCTTAGGAAATGAGAATAAGTTCTATACGTCTCAACAATGAATTATTTCAGGAATCGAATCTTACTCCCTGAAGAAATATTTTTAGGATTGAATTCAGTCCTTTGTACTCTCTGCTAAAAGAGAAATAAATAAAACTGCCTCTTTAGTGCCACACTAAAGCTTTATCAGAAAACAGGAAGAGACTATTCGGCTCTTCAGGTCTATGCTGGTTCCTATAGAAGCAATCCCATTGACACTCCTTATTTCCCTTTATCTTTGCAAATTGTTCACTCACACGAGCCCACCAACTCACCTTAGGTTAATATCAAAAAGTAGCAATGCTGTGGGTAATTTAAAAATACCTAGTTATTTTACCAGTTTTGTAACTGTGAACAAAATTACCAGAGGACGGAGTTGGTAGATGTAAATGACTTTATTTGGGACGCACACATGCTGACATCCTTTGTGTTTGTGTGATTATATCTATATAAAATAATCTGGATAATTTCTATGGTTACAATGCCCTCATAATGCTTCTTTTGAGTTACACATAATTTTCAAACTCCTGGATCTTCCCACCAACACACCCAAAATGAGTGTTAATTATTTATTGTAGTCACACTCATGCAAAGGGATGTTGATTGCTTTCATGCATATGCAGACATCTCAGTCAGTTGAATGTCTCCTGGTCTACAATTTACTGTTCTGGGCTGCCTTTTAAATTCAGTCTACAATCCCTATTCAGATCTGAAGTTTGATTATTGTTGAGGTTAATATTTGTTAGCTACCCTAACTCCAGAATATGGCCTTACACCAGCATGTCTTTGGAATGTTGAAGGAAATAGGGAAAACAGGGAATATAGAACAGTACAGCACAGGAAGAGGCCCTTCAGCCCATGATGTGATGCTGAACTAACCTTTTCAGTATGTCTTGAATACTTTCTTGAGATGAACTGATCCAGAGTAAATGGACATTAATTTAAAATTGCAGCCGTTTGTTCTGTCCGAGGATGAATGCACTGAACCAAGGGTCAGGAAGCTGTATTGGGTGTTCAGCCAGAATGGAGGAAAGGAAGGGTACACAACAATATCTTAATTCAACACTGGAAAAGTTATTTCTGTTATGAACTTCATATGTTTTAAACTGGGTAATATAAATAAGTAATAGAGTCACAGAGCACAACAGGATAGAAACATGTCCTTTGGCCCATGTAGTCTAGCTTGGTCTTCTACCTAGCTACATCAACTTGCACCTAGACTGTAGCCCTCCATAGTTTAAAAAAAGTTTGTGTTATATTACTCTTCAGCCTACAACACCTGTGCCAACCATCAAGCAATCGCCAACACCAATCACATTTTTTCCTCGCTCATTCCCATAAATTGCTCTCAGGCTCTGTTAGTACCTATCATTCATCTGCCGCCACCACCAACCTTTCAGCTGTGATTTTACCCTGCACTAGGGACAATTTACAATGGTAGCTAATCAAACTGTAAACTGGCACATGCCTGGCATTTGGTGGTGGGGGGAGGGTCTAGTGGAAGAACCAAACCAAAAACGAGAACAATTGCCGCTAGCTTGCGACCGCTGTGAATTTGTTATACTTGCGTGACCCATCCCCCAGCTCCAATGGTTGTTATTTGATCCTTCATCAGCAATTAGCAAATGTACAGTCTTGAAACGATTAAACTTAAGCATGCTCACATAAGCTAAGCGTTATCTCAGTGGTCAGCAAAAGATACGACGTCCACTGATCTCAAGCTACAAACTGCCACGAAATAAGCAAGAGTACGTAAGTTATTCCCTTTGCCTTTACCACCCCACCCCTAACTCATGAGACTAGTTACCATAATAAATACGCAACACAGAATACAAAGGAGATAGAGAGCAGATATATGGCTCCAACAAGAGGGAACCAGGGAACCCAGGGAGAACTCAAATAATTGGAACCCAAAGTCAGTTCACCATATTTCTAGAGCTGTGGCACAGCAGTATTAAGTGTCACATGATTGGAAATTTGTACAGACTGTTTGATGGTATAAATTGCTCCCAGTGAATCATAAGTGAATGCTTTTAATGCAAGGAATAGATAGCCCTGGCAGTTTTCCATTCCTTTTTTGGTTTATATTGTCCTAGTTATTTTAATCTACAATCTGCTGGTGCTATATATTGTCAGATCTTTTCTTCTTGTAAAGGTAATTGTTTTTAAAGCTAAAGGATAACAAGGTCTGGGGCAGCTATTTAAGGAGCTGTTGAGATGATCTGAAATGGATATTACTCTGAGGCTGGCTCTCAGAATGAGTGGAGGGGAAGCAACAATCCTTAGACTTGGGAGGAGAAAGTGATGGCCACTCTTCACAAAACTCAACCGTCAAATATCAGAGAAACAGAGTTCCAATTTTTGACTTAATATCCTGCCAATGCTTCATATTGTAGGGTAATGTAATTGGTGGAAATGTACAGAATTCACAACTACTGACATTGGGCTTGAGTTCACTTTAAGAGGTGGGTCTGACATAATGAGGAAATTATATAAAGGACTTTTAGCGCACTTTGAGTTCAGTTTTTTGGTGTTCAGTAAATGAGTTGCCGCGGCTCTTCTGAAACATAAAACACCACCGCTGTTTATTTGAAAACCTACAATATCACATGTTTTTTTTTAAAAAAAAAAAGCAACCTGAGTTAAATTCCGCATGACAGGGCGAAATGGAAGCGTAGAAGTTTGCAAGGCGCTATTACTGCTCAGGGCATTGGAGTTCAGAGTTAATTCAGACACCGCTTGTAAGGAGTTTGTATGTCATCTCCATAAACATGTGGGTTTCCTCTGGGTGCTCCACTTTCCTTCTGCAGTCCAAAGATGTACCAGTTAGTGGGTTAATTGATTATTGTAAATTGTCCTGTGATTATGCTAGGGTTAAATAGGGGAGTTGCTGGGCTGGAAGGGCCTGTTCCAGGCTGTATCTCTAAATGAGGAACTGAAAATAGTTGGAGTGAACATTTAGCAGAAATCTGCATTTTTCCTTAACTTACTTTTTGTTTTGAAGAATGCTGCCCTGAACAGGATGCCCAGGCATACCAAAATGGTGCCTTCAAAGCGGGTTGCCACATCAAATGGAAAAATGCAGCTTCATGTTTGAGTGAACAAATCTTTGCTCACTAATGTTCAGTAATACAGTACCTGGTATTTCTGAAACACACAGCATTACATGGTATGTTTCAGGTCACAATGTCATGTGGAAATTGCAAAGGGATATTCAATGAATTCCCGCTTCCCTTATGATACTAACCTTGACTTCCTCCTGTGATCCCTACCATGACAGAAGCCAATTTAGTTAAGTTTCAGATGTTTATCAAGAAATCATTTCAAGTACTGGATATAGTATGGGATAAGGGACCTAAAATGATCTTGCTTTTGATCTGGAAGTGTGTCTTTAACCATACTGTTCCTGTACTTCCTGTAAGGAGTTTGTACATTCTCTTCGTCACCTTGTGGGTTTCTTCCAGTTGCTCCGGTTTCCTCCCACAGTCCAAAGATGGACCGGTTAGTAGGTTAATTGATTGTTGTAAATTGCCCCATGATTAGGCTAGGGTTAAATTGAGGGATGCCAGATGGCACAGCTCAAAGAGCCTATTCAGTGCTGTAACTCAACAAACAAACAAACAAATAAATAAATAAATAACACTGTTATCTACCTGATAATGTAGAAAGTTACCCAGGTACCACAAAAAGCAGAACTAACCAATCCAGGTGATTATCATCTAATCACAGCCCAAGTGAAGGAAGTCCACCATCAACAGCATTAGCAATTGCCTTTTGCCAAATGGTGCTCAGTTTCTGATTTGCCAGGATCTCTCAGCTCCAAATGTCATCACAGCCTTGACACAAACATCTTTGTCCTAGATTATTAAAAGGACTGTCCAAGGCATCATGTGATCTAGTGTGGCATCTAGGCAGTCTGGCAAAGTTGTAATCAGTGGGCTTCTAAGGGAAAGTAGTGGCTGGAGTCGTAACTCTGTAATCTCGTTGGACATCAGTCCTCCCTGTCCCAGGACGTCACAGTGAGAATTCTTCAGGCCCCTGTTCTGGGCACAGCCATCTTCAGCAATGAGCTTTCATCCTGCATGCTTAACTTAACTCCAGTTACAATTCCTCAGCAAATGAAGCAGTCCATGGCTGTGTACAGCAAGTGCAAGCGCATTCGTGTGCATGCAGATGTTACAGGTCTTACTTTCTCCACTAAGAATGTCCATCTGGTATGGGAGTAGCCAAGCATTGGTCTGCAAGTCCCTCCAAAGGATTGTGAAAACAGCTGAAAGGATCAAAGGGGTCTCCCTATCATCCATCAGAGACATTTATCAGGAGCGCTGTGTACGCAGGGCCCTTAGTATTATTAAGCATCTCACCCATCCATCCAGCATCCTCCTTGACTTCCTACCATCAGGCAGGAGACTCAGACGCATAAAAACAAAAACAGTCAGGGTGGGAAACAGTTCCTTCCCTCAAGCCATTAGGCTTCTGAACTCCGTGCTGCATTGCATTTGAAGTGTCACGGGTTAATCTGTTATATACCTTACAATATTTAATTACTACACTTTGCATTGTTTATTTATGTGTAATTTATCGGTAGATTTGATCCCTACTTTCATAAGTTATTTTGTGTTATATGTGTGTTATGTGTACTACTGTACTTTACACCCTGGTCCAGAGAAAGGACGTCTCGTTTAGCGGTATATATCTACAATAAACTTCACTTGACTTGAAAATTGCCAGGTAGTGCTCATCTTCAAGAAGAGAAATAAAACTATTTTAATGTCAAAATTTCATTGTAAATAAAGCAATAAATATTAACACCCATTTATTTTACTTCTGTGACACAAGTGTTCTAGGATTTTGTAATAAGGTGGTGATGAATATAGTGGAAATTTGAAATAATTCTGGATGACGGCAAACTTGAGCTGGTCAGTGGCTCAGGAGAATTTACTGTGTTACCAAGAAGTTTAAAAAAGGAATGAAATTATGTTTTACAAATTGATGTGAAAAATTCAAAAAGATCCAGGTGCTTCACATTTAACTACTTTCTATCAAAATTATTTGTAAGTTACTGTGAATGAAAATATGTTTTCAGATAGTTCTGGCAAACAGAAGATTCACTAACTGATCACCAAATCTGTTTTTGATGGTATTTGCAGGAGAATGGAGATGGAAATTAGCCAGGACATAAGATGAGCTATGCAAAATACCACTGTAGAATCTTTTTGGTACACCTGAAGAGACAGGCAGAGATGGAAGCTCTGAGAATGTACCTCTTCGTTAAGATCAGGGGTTCCCAACCTTTTGTATACCATGGACCCCTGACATTAACTGAGGAGTCCGTGGACCCCAGGTTGGGAACCTCTGCTCTGGATCTTCTGGATTTTGCATGTTCAGAGAGGTTGCTCCTTGAGTCCTTGAGTACATGGACTTTGTATCTACCTTTCATGTGGATACTTGTGATTTTTCGCTGGTGTGTTTGCAACTGTGCAGGAGAGAGCAAGAGAGACAGAGGTTCAAAATATTCCCTAAAGAAAGCATGATGAAATATATCAGTCAAGATGAAAATATTTGTATATTAATTCTACTCCATTCTCCCACCTCCCCACCATTTTCATGGGCCCATTTTCCTTATACAGCACAGAAATAAACCATTAAACAATTTCCTATCCCTTCAAGGAACAACTATCATGTGGACAGGATCCTTGATAGTATGTTTTACTTTTCATCCTTTACTCATTAATCCAACCCTGAAACTGTTACCAAAAAAGCACAGTCATCAGATAGCTCAATATATTGTCAATAACTCAATATGTTGTCCAACACAAATTCTAAAGTGACTGCAGAGTCACATAAAATATGCACATAAAATATTTTGAAAGCCACATCTGAGGGAGTTGTGGAACACTTAGATAGATAGATACTTTATTCATCCCCAAGGGGAAATTCAACATTTTTCCAGTGTCCCATACACTTATTGTAGCAAAACTAATTACATACAGTATTTAACTCAGTATAAATATGATATGCATCTAAAATCACCCAAAAAGCATTAATAAATAGCTTTTGAAAAGTTCTTAAATAGTTTACTAAAGTGCATTGAGTGGTAACTTAAGCTCAGTCCTAACCCCGGCACTTTAACATGTCTTGCTCCTGGTGGTTGAATTGTAGAACCGAATGGCGTTGGGGAGTAATGATCTCTTCATCCTGTCTGAGGAGCATTGCATTGACAGCAACCTGCCGCTGAAGCTGCTTCTCTGTCTCTGGATGGTGCTGTGCAGAGGATGTTCAGAGTTTTCCATGATTGACCGTAGCCTCCTCAGCGCCTTCCTCTCTTCCTCTCTCCAGTACCCACGACAGAACCCGCCTTCCTTACCAGCTTATTAAGACGTGAGGCGTCCCTCTTCTTAATGCTGCCTCCCCAGCATGCCACCACAAAGAAGAGGGCGCTCTCCACAACTGACCGATAGAACATCTTCAGCATCTCACTACAAACATTGAATGACGCCAGCCTTCTGAGGAAGTACAGTCGACTCTGCTTTCCTGCACAGGGCATCTGTGTTGGCAGTCCAGTCTAGCTTCTCGTCTAACTGCACTCCCAAATACTTGTATGTCTTAACCTGCTCCACACATTCTCCATTAATGATCACTGGCTCCATATGAGGCCTAGGTCTCCTAAAGTCCACCACCATCTCCTTGGTCTTGGTGATATTGAGACGCAGGTAGTTTGAGTTGCACCATATCACAAAGTCCTGTATCAGTTTCCTATACTCTTCCTCCTTGACATGAATAGTTTCAAAGTTGACTTTAATTTCAAATGCAAAAGTACATGAATGCGCAGGTGCAATGAAAAGTTTACTTGCAGCAGCAGCACAATCACATAGTGTCAGATAAGCAGCATTTTATTAGGCCATAAGACATAGAAGCAGAATTAGGCCATTTGGCCTATTGAACCTCCTCCACCATTCCATCATGGCCAATTTATTAATGCCCATTCTCTTGCCAACTCCCTGTAACTTTTGACACCCTGACTAATCAAGAGCCTATCAAACTCAGCTTTCAATATACTCAATGACTTGACTTTTATAGCCATCTATGGCAATGCATTCTACAGATTCACTACCCTCTGGCTAAAGAAATTTCTCCTAATCTCTGTCCTACATGGATGTTCCTCTATTCTGAGGCTGTGCCCACTGGTCCTGTACTTTCTCCACTATAGGAAACATACTCTCCAAATCCACTCTATTTATGCCTTTCAATATTCAATAGGTTTCAATGAGATTCCCCTCATTCTTCTAAACTCCAGTAATTACAGGCCCAGAGCCATCAAAAATGCTTCTCATATGATAATCCTTTCAATTCCAGAATCATTCTTATGAACCTCCTCTGGACCTTCTCATATGCCAGTATATCTTTTCATAGATAAAGGGACCTAAAACTGCTCACAATACTCCAAGTGTGGTATGACCAATTCCTTATAAAGCCTTGGCATTATATCCCTGTTTTTATATTCTAGTCATCTTAAAATGAATGCTACATTGCATTTGCCTTTCTCACCATGAAATCAACCTGCAAAATAACCTTTAGGGAAACCTGCACAAGGACACCCAAGTCCCTTTGCACCTTGATTTTTGAATTTTTTTTCCCATTTAGAAAATAGACTGTGCTTTTTTTCCTTCTACCAAAGTGCTTGACTATACACTTCCTTACACTATATTCCATCTGCCATTACTTTCCCCGTTCTCCCAATCTGTCTAAGTCCCTCTGCAGACTCCCTGCTTCCTCAACACTACCTGCCCCTCTATCTATCTTTGTATCATCTGCAAACTTGGTGACAAAGCTGTCAATTCCATTATCCAAATCACTGCCACACAATGTGAAAAGAAGTGATGCCAATATCTGACCCCTACAGAACACCAAAATAGGCTCCCTTTATTCTGACGCTTTGCTTCCTGCAGTCAGCCAATCTTCTATCTATTCTAGTTTCTTTCCTGTAATAGCATTGGCTCTTGTTAATCAGTCTCATGTGTGGTAAACACGAGGAAATCTGCAGATGCTGGAAGTTCAAGCAACACATACAAAATGCTGTTGGAATGCAGCAGGACAGGCAGCATCTATAGGGAGAAGTGCTGTCGATGTTTCTCCCTATAGATGCTGCCTGGCCTGTTGTGTTCCACCAGCATTTTGAGTGTGTTGCTCATGTGTGGTATCTTGTCAAAGGCCTTATGAAAATCCACTGGCTCTCCTTTGTCTATCTTGCCTGTTATTTCCTCAAAGAATTCCAATAGCTTTGTCAGGCAGGATTTCCACTGTTGGTTTTTAAAATTTATGCTAACAAGTTCTTTGGAACTCCGTACTTCTTATTTGCATTGAAACTATTTGCAAAGCAATTTAATTCTTTGATAGAGAATCACACATCTCCATGTTTCCCTACAGCACTAATTAAATATAGATTTTTTGTAGAATATCAAATATTAGCTGTTTAATATGCACAGTCAATTGCATTGTATTGTTACTTTTACCCTAAGAAAAGATATTTCTTATCTAAAGAAAGATTTTTATTTATTTAGAGAAACAGAGCCGAATAGGCCCTTCTGGCCCTTCAAGCTGTGCCACCCAATTTAACCCCAGCCTAATCATGGGATGATTTAGGATGACCGATTAACTGGTTCATCTTTGGAGTGTGGGAGAAAACTGGAGCACCAGGAAAGAACCCTTGCATTCACGGGAACAGACTCCTTACAGAAGACATCTGTATTGAATGCCAATGTCTTGAGCTTTAATAGTGTTGCACTAACTGCTACGTTACAGGAAAAGTTTTAATTGGGGAAGGGCAAATTATGAGGCTATAAGACTAGAACTTGTGGATGTGAATTGGGATGATGTTTTTGCAGGGAAATGTACTATGGACATGTGGTCGATGTTTAGGGATCTCTTGCAGGATGTTAAGGATAAATTTGTCCCGGTGAGGAAGATAAAGAATGGTAGAGTGAAGGAACCATGGGTGACAAGGGAGGTGGAGAATCTAGTCAAGTGGAAGAAGGCAGCATACATGAGGTTTAGGAAGCAAGGATCAAATGAGTCTATTGAGGAATATAGGATCGCAAGAAAGGAGCTTAAGAAAGGGCTGAGGAGAGCAAGAAGGGGGCATGAGAAGGCCTTGGCGAGTAGGGTAAAGGAAAATCTCAAGGCAGTTATTCTTCAATTATGTGAAGAACAAAAGGTTGACAGGAGTGAAGATAGGATTGATTAGAGTTAAAGGTGGGAAGATGTACATGGAGGCTGTAGAAGTGAGCGAGGTCCTCAATGAATACTTCTCTTTGGTATTCACCAATGAGAGAGAACTTGATGACGGTGAGGACAATATGAATGAGGTTGATGTTCTGGAGCATGTTGATATTAAGGGAGAAGAAATGTTGGAGTTGTTAAAATACATTAGGACAGATTAGTCCCTGGAGCCTGACGGAATATTCCCCAGGCTGCTCCATGAGGCGAGGGAAGAGATTGCTGAGCCTCTGGCTAGGATCTTTATGTTGTCCATGGGAATGGTACCGGAGGATTGGAGGGAGGCAAATGTTGTCCGCCCATTCAAAAAAGGTAGTAGGGATAGTTCGGCTAATTATAGACCAGTGAGCCTTATGTCTGTGGTGGGAAAGCTGTTGGAAAAGATTCTTAGAGATAGAATCTATGGGCATTTAAAGAATCATGGTCTGATCAGGGACAGTCAGCATGGCTTTGTGAAGGACAGATCATGTCTAACAAGCCTGATAGAGTTCTTCGAGGAGGTGACCAGGCATATAGATGGGGGTAGTGCAGTGAATGTGATCTTCATGGATTTTAGTAAGGCATTTGACAAGGTACCACACGGTAGGCTTATTCAGAAAGTCAGAAGGCATGGGATCCAGGGAAGTTTGGCTGGGTGGATTCAGAATTGGCTTGCCTGCAGAAAGCTGAGGGTCGAGGTGGAGGGAGTACATTCAGATTGGAGGGTTGTGACTAGTGGTGTCCCACAAGGATCTGTTCTGGGACCTCTACTTTTCGTGTCTTTTATTAACGACCTGGATGTGGGGGTAGAAGGGTGAGTTGGCAAGTTTGCAGATGACACAAAGGTTGGTGGTGTTGTGGACAGTGTTGAGGATGGTCGAAGATTGCAGGGAAACATTGATAGGATACAGAAGTGGGCTGGAAGCGGCAGATGGAGTTCAACCCAGAGAAGTGTGAGGTGGTACACTTTGAAAGGACAAACTCCAAGACAGAGTACAAAGTAAATGGCAGGATACTTGGTAGTGTGGAGGAGCAGAGGGATCTGGGGGTACATGTCCACGGATCCCTGAAAGTTGCCTCACAGGTAGATAGGGTAGTTAAGAAAGCTCATGGAATGTTAGCTTTCATAAGTCAAGGGATAGAGTTTAAGAGTCGCGGGGTAATGATGCGGCTCTATAAAATTCTGGTTAGGCCACACTTGGAGTACTTTCTCCAGTTCTGGTCACCTCACTATAGGAAGGATGTGGAGGCATTGGAAAGGGTACAAAGGAGATTTACTAGGATGTGCCTGGTTTAGAGAGTATGCATTATGATCAGAGATTAAGGGAGCTAGGACTTTACTCTCTGGAGAGAAGGAGGATGAGAGGAGACATGATAGAGGTATACAAGACATTAAGAGAATAGATAGAGTGGACAGCCAGTGCCTCTTCCCCAGGGCACCACTGCTCAATACAAGAGGACATGGCTTTAAGGTAAGGGGAAGAAAGTTCAAGAGGGATATTAGAGGAAGGTTTTTTACTCAGTGGTTGGGGTGTGGAATGCACTTCCTGAGTCTGTGGTGGAGGCAGATACACTAGTGACATTTAAGAGGCTACTAGACAGGTATATGGAGGAATTTAAGGTGGAGGGTTATATGGGAGGTAGGGTTTAAGGGTCAGCACAACATTGTGGGCTGAATGTCCTGTACTGTGCTGTATAGTTCTTTGTTCTTTACCATGATATCCATATACAGACATACAGTGTTTGCCATGGAGAGAATGCCATGAGATTTATCAGTCTTTCTTTCTTTCTTTTTCAATCTTTTTATTAAATTTCATATATATATATAAGAAAAAACATAACATAATAATGAATAGGTTATAAATTCAATAGACTTGAAATTACATTAGTAATAGGATAATAATATCCTATTAAACATCAACAAACAAGAAGTACATTAATCAATCAAGTCTATATAAATATATATGAAAAAAATAATCATCAAAAGAAAAGAAAAAAAATTTGAAAATATATAAAGGAAAATATATATTGAAAAAAAAACACTAAACTAAACTAACATGGGCAATAATAACAGTTTATAAGTATGTGATAGTGTCAAGAAAAAACTCCGGAACTCCATACCTGAACAAGAATAAGCAGAGAGAGGGTCTGAAAAAGGCCAAATTAATTCATATGAAAATGTCGAATGAACGGTCCACAGGTTTCCTCAAATTTAATTGATGAGTCAAAAATAGTGCTTCTAATTTTTTCCAAACTCAGATAAGAAATAGTTTGAGAAAACCACTGAGACGTGGTAGGAGGATTTACTTCTTTCCAGTTTTGTAATATAGACCTTCTGGCAATTAATGTTAAAAAAGCAATCATTCGTCTGATTGGAGGGGAAAACTGATTACCGTCCTCAATTGGTATACCAAAAATTGCAGTAATAAAATGAGGTTGTAAATCGATATTCCAAATTGAGGAAATGGTACTAAATATGTCCTTCCAATAGTTATGTAAAGTGGGACATGACCAAAACATGTGGGTCAATGAAGCCACTTCTAAATGACATCTGTCACATTGAGGGTTAATATGAGAATAGAATCGAGCAAGCTTATCTTTAGACATATAAGCTCTATGTACAATTTTAAATTGTATTAAAGCATGTTTAGCACATATAGAAGAGGAATTAACCATTTGCAAAATTTTTTCCCATTTATCCGTTGATATATTGTATCGAAGTTCTTTTTCCCATTTTTGTTTAATTCTATCTGATATTTCTGGTTGTATCTTCATAATCATGTTATAAATAAAAGCTACTAATCCCTTCTGACAAGGATTAAAGGTGAAAATCAAATCTGAAAAATCCAATGGAGTTGAATTGGGAAAAGATGGAAGAACTTTATGTAAGAAATTTCTAATTTGTAAGTATCTAAAAAAATTAGATTTAGGTAATTTAAATTTGTTAGAAAGTTGGTCAAAAGACATCAAAGTACCTTAAAAAAAAGATCATTATCAGTCTGATTCCTGAGATGTCAGGACTGTTGTATGAGAAGTGATTGGCCTCTATTCTCTAGACTTTGAACAATGAGAGGGGTCTCATGAAAAGTGGGCTAGACAGATCAGATGAGGGGAGGATATTTTCCATGACTGAGGGGTATGGAACAAACGGTCACTGTTTCAAGACACAAGGTGATGTTTAGGATTGAGATGACAGAAAAATTCCTCACTCAGAGGGTAGAATTCTCTATGAAGGAGAGCATAAGAGAACAAGTCAGTAAATGGGTCAATTTGCAATCACTTTGAAAATGGAGCAAGTGTCAAATGTCCTAATAAATGTTTGACTAAGATTAGTGCAATATAACTTTTTACATCAAATATATATTACACCACAAAAAATAAATAGTTTAAACTCAAATTTATCTGATCAATGTTTTCGATGTAATCAAGAATTATTTTTACACTCTACTTGGTCTTGTTTTAAAATTCTACCTTTTTGGACAAATTTAAGAACTTTATTGGAACAAATTATTGGAATACAACTTCCACATAATCCAACATTATTTTTACTAGACGATATTGAAGAGATAAAATCGAAATCCAAATTGAATAAATATCAAAGAATTCATAAAAATTGCATTGGCAGTAGCCAAAAAGGCTATTGCAGTTACTTGGAAATCAAATTCATACTTAAGTATAGATCGTTGGAAGAATGAAATTTTTAGCTGCATTCCACTTGAAAAAAATACTTATAATTTAAGAGATAAATATGAAATATTTCTGAAAACTTGGCACCCTTATTTACAAAAAATAGGATTAAATATATAGGTGCTCTGAAGATAAAATTATTGGTTATCTGGGGAAAGAAATAAATATACATATTAAAGCTATTATGAACTCCATGGAGCATGTGGGGATCTTCCGATATCCAGGCATTCTTTCTTTCTTTTTTTTTTCTCTTTTTTTTCTACAGGGATATGTTAGGGGGGAGGGGTTAAGGGGAGGGGGGAAGGGTTGATAATTCTTTTTCTTTCTGTAACCTATTTGTTTTTTAAATGTCAAATGTCCTTTTCCTGCTCCCGTTTTCTGTGCTACTTCGATTTCTTTACCTTTTCCCCATGAAAGCTCACGGTTCTGGAGGCAAAATAGTTTTGATAAAACACCTGCTGTTCTAATTATTTTCCTCCTGAAAGATTTATATTTCAGAGAATGTAAAAGGCAGCACTTTCTCATATCTTTTAATTTTGGATCACAAATCTTTTCTGGTGAGCAAACCATTAGAGTAGCAAGACTTCCATGTCACCACAAGGTGTCCTTGCTGTTTAAAAGTTCAACAACTGAATAAGATTTGATAGAGGTATCCAAAATTATGAAGGGTATTGATAGGGTAAATGCAAGCAGGCTTTTTCCACTGAGGTTGGATGGGACTACAACTAGAGGTCATGGGTTAAGGGCGAAAGGTGAAAAGTTTAAAGGGAACATGAGCGGAAACTTCTTCACTCAGAGGACCGTGAGAGCGTGGAATGAGCTGCCAGCGCAAGTGGTGCATGCAAGCTCAATTTCAGCATTTAAGAGAAATTTGGATAGGCACATGGACAGCATAGGTGTGGAGGGCTATGGTGCACCACAGACTGGATGGACTGAAGGGCCTGTGTCTCTACTGTACTTTTCTATGACTCTAATAAATCTGCTTACAGTAATTATTTTAAGTTTACAACTCAACATCAGAACTTTTAAGGAACCTCCAAGGTATCTCTTCTATTGTGCGGACAGGCTGGCATTTGTAAGGTTTATGGCAGATTTATATGGACAGAATCTGCTGAAAGAGTTTTAATTGAATAATTTCTTTCCACAAGATCAAAGGGGAAATGTGAACAAACTGAAGTCACCTCAATAGTCTTCAGTGATTGAGCACAGAAACATGAAAATGGCCTCCACAACAAACAAAGCAGCTGTGTTTAATGGAGCACAGTTCACACCAGTAATGGATCCATCAGGAAGACAGAAAACTGATCTTCAACAACTCCATACAATAGGTAATTAAAAAAAATGTTTGCTTGTGAGTATTCACATCGGTATATGGAATTTGCTATATCTTTAGAAACAAAATAGTAGCTAAAGGGAACAGTTCTTTATTTCACACAACTTCTGCCATATCTTTTTGAAGATATTGACTCCAATATCCTCCTGGTCTCCAAGGAAGTACTGTAACATTTTTTAAAATTAGCTTACCAGGCTCCTTTGACTTTGGCTTACGTTCTAGCACAGTCTGATTGTGTAACAAGGGCCACTCTTGTGCTTGAGTAAAAATTAGTTTTGTTGTTTAAATTGACCTCACCAGCTCTGGGGTATGTGTCCTTGATGCAGATGGCTGTATCAAGAAACAAAATGAATTGGGTCAGGTGGTGTTGCGTTTTGCTTAAACTCCTCCCCTTGCCACCTTTCTTCCCTCATTTTCCCTCTTCCCCCACTCCCCTTCCCTCATTTCCCCCTTTCTCCCTTTCTCCCACTCTCCCTCTTCCCCCACTCCCCTTCCCTCATCCCTTCTCCCATTCCTCCTCTGTCCCCATTACCTTTTCCCCAATCTCCCTATTGTCCCCCACTTCCCCTTTCTCCCCACTCTCTCTCTTCCCTCATTTCCCCACTTCCTCCACTCTGCAATACCACTATATCCACCAATCTGAAATCTACCAGGCTGGGGAAATTAAATATACCCCCTTAAATTCAATGTCTGTTTGTTTATTAGTTGAGACTTGGACATCAGGAAAATTCCCAGATCACTATCTTGTCTTCCAGTAATCAAAGGAGCAAGAGTAAAGTAAGAGTTATTTACAATGCTCTCACTAAAGAGAAGAAAATGTGCATGGTTCCTGTTCCTAGTCTCATCTCTCCTAATCTTCTGGGTGAGAATAAGATCAGGCCTGGATGTCCTTCATGAAAATTTCCCATGTCAACTTGAGCAAGGTAACAGGAATAGATTTTGCTGATGAAGCTACACTCTGTTGAGAAGATAATTACCTCTGAAGTGAAGGGTAATTGGATGTTTAAAAATTATTTGAAAGTGATGGAATTATCATTTGGAGTGCTGCTGTGGATGTTGTGTTGTTCCTGTTATGCTGCACCTGGCTTTAGAATTAGAATCAGGTTTAATAGCACAAAAGTAGAAATAAAAGTTAGTGAGGTAGTGTTCATGGTTCAATGTCCATTCAGAAATTGGATGGCAGAGGGAAAGAAGTTGTTCCTGAATCGTTGAGTGTGCATCTTCAGGCTTCTGTACCTCCTTCCTGATGGTGGCAATGAGAACAAGACATGACCTGGGTGATGGGGGATCCTTTTTGAGGCATTGCTCCTGGAAGATGTCCTGAATATTATGGAGGCTAGTGCCCATGATGGAGGTGGATGAGTTACAACTCTCTGCAGCTTATTTTAACTGGGGATTCCCAACCCTGTTTATTCCATGGATCCCTACCATTAACCGAGGGGTCTATGGACACCAGGTTTGGAACCCCTGCTTTAAACTTTCTATCAGAAATTCTATTTACAACCTGCAAAAATTAACTACCCTAGAATCAGTGATTAAAGGACATTCTCTTATTTATTGTATCGATGAGTGACTGTAGCTCACAGGCAACCTGATCATTTGCTCTTGTCAGAATGGTAATAGTATAAAGGCCCAAGATACAAGAGACAGCAGATGCTGGAATTGGAAGCATAAAACAATTTTTTGGGGAAGCTCAGTGGGTCAGACAACATCTGCAGAAAGAAACAAGCACTCAACATTTTGGGCCAAGAAATCTGAAGCATCAGCTGTCCATTTCCCCCCAACATGGATGCTGCCTGTACTGTTGTGTATTTAATATTTCAATAATATTTGAGTAATCTTGTACATATATTGGTTGATTAAGTATTCATGTTTGTTTAAACAATTAATTAAATGTTTTATGTTAAAATGCATTAATTGACTACATCACCATACTACCACATGAAACAGGTGCGCCTCACTTAGTAAAGACGAAGTTACACCCACATTTAGAAACATAGAAACATAGTTCCTTGGCCCATATTTCTTGGCCACGTGTCTTCCTTTGAATTAATTTATTGTTTAGAAGGTATAAAGCATAATATTAGCAACGAGAATGGGATAACGTCTTCCCTGACCAAGAGGATCACTCTGCTTGGCAGGTGAGACTTGTGGCTGTGAAACAATCACAGGACTTCCATGTCATAAATGACATGAGCCACTTGACACCAAATGCACATAATGGTGTCAAATCCAATGTAATGATAAGTTAAAATGTTCGAAGTTCAATGTACATTTAATATCAGGGAATGTATTCAGTATACATCCTGAAATTCATGCTCTTCACAGACATCCACGAAACAAAGAAACCCCATAGAACGATAGAAACGTCAAAGCCCTGAAGCTGCTCCCTTCTTACAAGCATCGGCAAAAAGCATCGACCACCCACTCTACCCACACACATGCCAGCAGAAGCACCAACCCCCCCCCCACTCCACCCCCACCCCACCATGCAAGCAGCAGCAGCAGAAACTCCAAACAGTCCATTGATCCAGAGTCCATCAAACTACAGTCCACAAACCAGCACTTTGGTATTTCAAACAAGTGAAGATCTGCAGATACTGAAAATCCAAGCAACGCACACAAAATGCTGGAGGAACTCAGCAGGCAAGGCACCATTTATGGATAAGAGTATAGTTGACGTTTTGACCCGAGACCCTTCATCAAGACACAGACAGGTTCTCTCTCTCTCTCTCTCCCCCCCCCCCTCTCTCTCTCTCTCTCTCTCTCTCTCTCTCCCTCTCTCTCCCTCTCTCTCTCCCTCTCTCTCTCTCCCTCTCTCTCTCCCCCCTCTCTCTCTCCCCCTCTCTCTCTCCCTCTCTCTCTCTCTCTCTCTCTCTCCCTCTCTCTCTCCCTCTCTCTCCCCCTCTCTCTCTCTCTCTCCCCCTCTCTCTCTCTCTCTCTCCCCCTCTCTCCCTCTCTCTCCCTCTCTCTCTCTCTCTCTCTCTCTCTCTCTCTCTCTCTCTCTCCCCCCTCTCTCTCTCCCCTTCTCTCTCTCCCTCTCTCTCTCTCTCTCTCTCTCTCTCTCTCTCTCTCTCTCCCTCTCCCTCTCCCTCTCCCTCTCCCTCTCCCTCTCTCCCTAGGTTGGTCCTACAACAACAAGAGTAGAGACCAGCAACTCACTGTCCCAATATTACAATCTTCTGCAAATCCCCTGTCTCAGGCGTGAACAGGCTCTCATTCTCCATCGAAAAAGAGAAGGATCGCTCGAGTACGTAAAAAGATCATAAAAAGTGGTCTTTGTAAAAGCAGTAAGTTGTTGAGTAAACTGAAACAACAACTGCAAGTACTGGAGATCTAAAGCAGTGCAGTCAGGGAAGATCTGTGAGGAGAGAAACAGAGTTACTGTTTCAGATGGAACTTTTTTCTGAACTGTTTAATTAGTGTCATCTCTCTGGCTATACATGTTCATACAGTATATCCAGAATCACTGGAACTAGTATTACAAACAACCCTCTATTAAAGGCAGCCTTTAGAAGTATTAATTTTTAGAACCGCATTCACCAGCCAGAGAATGACTGGAGTCCACTTACTGTTTGCTGTTCCTCTCCGTGCCTTGTGGCGCATCGGCACGAATTGCTAACTCAACCCAGCGCGGATAGAAAGCGTGCAAGGAGCTGGGTGGATTCGAACCCCAGGCCCACTTGCCCCTAAGTCTGGTGCAGATGCAACTAAATCACCAGCCGACTTGAAGTCCATTTCTAAAACCCGCCTAATCCCTTGTGTTTACTGTTCATACTTTTGTTTGGTTTTGGAAGTCTTACCTAGTAAAGGGCAGAAATATACAAACGTTTGTATATATATTACAAGAAGAATTTCACAAATGAAATTTGTTAGGTTATCTGAACCTTGAATAGAGCTGTGCACAAACAGGTCAAATCACGTCAATTGGAAAGTTGGTGTGTTCCTGCAAGTTCTCATCATTTTAATCAGAGCTTCCCAACCTGGGATCCACTGATCCCTCGTCTAATGGTTAGGGTCCATGGCATAAAAAAGGCTGGAAACCCTTGATCTGAATGAAGAAAAGTCAATATAATATTTCTTTTAAAAGCCGGTTTTTAAACATTATTTCTTTGGGATCCTTATGGCACCAGTAAAATTAATTACAAGTGTACATTTTTACCTTTCCAAAATTATTCTCTTGAGAGCTGATAAATTATTGAGTTGGATACAATAAAGGAGATTGTTTTACCCCATGATTTACTGTCCACAACAATTCCTACTCAGAACATGTCAGAATTAACATCATACTTTCTGACTCAACTGGGTAAAACAGCTCTCTGATTTTAATCAGACTACAAAAGGAAGGATTTGCAATGAGAATGGAAATATTTGAGGGCTTAAATTGACATTTATGATTTGACAATTGTTTAGGCCATTTGGCACATGGAGTCTGCTCCTCCATTTCATCATGGCTGATCCATTTTCGCTCTCATCCAAATCTTCTGCCTTCTTCTCATACCTCTTCATTCACTGACTAATCAAGACTCTATCAACCACTGCTTAAATATACCCAATAACTTGGTTTCCACAGCCACCTGTGGCAACGAATTCAACAGATTTACCATACTCTGGCTAAAGAAATTCCTCCTTATCTCCATTCCAAAAGGAGCCCCTCTATTCTGAGCTGTGTCCTCTGGTCTTAGACTCACCCACCATAAGAAACATCCTCTCCACATCTATTCTGTCAAGGCTTTTCACCATTCAATAGGTTTCAATGAGGTCTGCCTGCCTTCTTCTGAATTCTAGTGAATACAGACCCAGAGCGACTAAACACTCTTCATATGACAAGCCACTCAATCCTGGAATCATTTTTGTGAACCTCCTTTGAATCCTCTTCAGTTTCAGCACATCCTTTCTTAGATAAGGGGCCCAAAACTGCTCACAGTACTCCAAGTGAGGCCTCACCAGTGCTTTATAAAGCCTCAACATTACATCCTTGTTTTTATATTCTAGCCCTCTTGAAATGAATGCTGACATTACATTTACCTTCCTCCCCACCAACTCAACCTGCAAGTTAACCTTTAGGGAATCCTGCACAAGTCCCTTTGCACCTTCTGAATTTTCTCTCCATTTAGAAAACAGTCTACCCTTTTATTTCTTCTACCAAAGTGTATCACCATACACTTCCCGACACTATTTTCCATCTGCCACTTCTTTGTCCATTCTCCTAATCTGTCTAAGTCCTTCTACACTTCCTCAAAACTAGCTGTCCCTCCACCTTTCTTTGTATCATCTGTAAACTTGGCCACAAAGCCATCGATTCCATCATCCGTCATTTACTAATCAGCTTTTCACTAGAAAATAAACAAATTATCCTGGCAGGTCATAGCTAGTGAGAATGCTCAGATGCCTATGGTACAGGGTCTGGACCAGAGCCTTGTAAAGTGAGTTCACTGACTGAATGGGCCTGCCTAATGCGACTGAATGATTGGCTTGAGTGCAGACGTGTTGTGTGAGCATGGGATATCTCTTTTATAGAGCTGTGACCACTCGCCTAGTTAAAATGCTGGAATTGGATTACATATTGGAATCCTCCAGACTCATGATAGTTCTATCAAATCTTTAGTACCACCAAAGTGACCTAATAAAGCAGTCCATAAACACAAGAGATTCCGCAGATGCTGGAAATCTTGAGCAACACACACAAAATACTTGAGGAATTCAGCAAGCCAGGCAGAATCTATGGAGAAGAACACACAGTTGACTTTTCTTCATAAGACATGCTCTCTAACCCAAGCAAAATCCTGGTAAATCTCCTCAGTACCCTCTCTAAAGATTTACTAGGATGTAGCCATGATTAGAAGGCATTAAATCTGAGGAGAGGTTGAGCAAGCTAGGACTTTTCTTTTTGGAGTGATGGAGGAATAGACAACTTGATAGAGGTGTGTAGGATTTTGAGAGGCATAGATAGAGTGGACAACTGGGACCTTTTTACCCAGAGTGAAAATGGCTAATACCTGAGAACATCAGTTCAAATTTACTTTGAACTTTGAACTTTAAGGTGAGTGGAGGAAAGTTTAGAGATGTCAGCGGTAGTTTTTTTTCACACAGGGAGTGGTAAGTACCTGGTTGGAATATTAGGTTCATTTAAGAGACTCATAGGTAGGCACAATATGTAGGGTAAAGTTATGGGTGGAAGATGACACATCATAATAGAAAATGTTTTACATAAATCACATATATTATCATTGAGTTGTGTTCACTTTAAGAAATGGTGTCTGATGTAATGTCATCAGTGTAAGGTGACAGCTTTTGGTTTCCTCAAAATGGAAGTAAAGGTCTGAGGCTTTTGTTAAGCACTTAAAATGAAACGTGCATGTTTTATTCACAAAATCCCATAGGTACATGCATGAAAGAAAAATGGAGGATTGTGGGCTGTTTTATTTCCGATCCTTAGGGTTCCTTCCGGAGTCAGAAATGGCAACCAGATTTAATTCCAAGATTTCAGTTTACTTTAGAATACAAACAAACATAAAAAAGAGCCAAGAAATGATGCTAAGAGGTGAACTAATGCTAATGGATTTAAGACAAAGGAATAAAAGATGGTGCTTATGAAAAATCTATCGCTTTTATAGATAAGGAAATTCCTTAGTTTGAGATGAATGAATTAATATGCTACATAATTACAACAATTAAATCATGTGGGTAATGTGCTAATACTTAGCCAATGAAACCTGAGAAAGATGATAAACCATTAGTTTAGCTGCTATACCGCTTTCTGCCAGTGAGTGTGAAAAATACACGAGCTTGTTAAAAAGAACAAATCTTATAAAAGTATTACTTTAAAAAACAGTGGTTTCCAACAGAGCTACATAAGAGGGAAGGGTTAGATTGACCGTGGAGTAGGTTAAAAGGTTAGCACAGTATCATGGGCTCAAGGGCATGTACTTTACTATTTTTTATGTTCTATATCTTTCAGAAAATAAAAACAAGCAGAATAATAATAGAAAACTAATCCAAGGGAGACTGGAAGGCACGATAGAATATAGAGTAAGTGTTCTCCAATTATATCATTTTATTTGCCTTTCTTTATAAGTGCATTAGAAAAAAGTGCTGGAGGAACTCAGCAGGCCAGGCAGCATCTGTGGGAAAGAGTAAACAGTTGACGTTTCGGCCGAGACTCTTCATCAGGATTGGAAAAGAAGATAAAACATCAGAGTACGAAGGTGAGGAGGAAGAAGTACAAGGTGGCAGGTGATAGGTGAAACTGGGAGGGGAGAGGGGTGAAGTAAAAAGCTGGGAGGTTGATTCGTGAAAGAGATAAAGGGCTGGGTAAGGGGGAATCTGATAAGAGAGGACAGAAGACCATGGAGGAAAGGGAAGGGGAAGGAGCACCAGAGGGAGGTGATGGGCAGGTAAGGCGGTAAGGCAAGAGAGGGAGACAGGAATGGGGAAAAGTGGGGGGAGGGGGGAGCAATTACCGGAAGCTCGAGAAATTGATGTTCATTCGATCAGGCTGGAGGCTATCCAAATGGAAAATAAGGTGTTGCTCCTCCAACCTGAGTGAGCCCTCATCATGGTCACCCATTTAAATACTACTTCCTATTCCCCTTCCGACCATGGTCTCCTCTATTGCCCCTTCCTTTCCAGTCCTGATGAAGGGTCTCAGCCCGAAACGTCAACTTTTCCATAGACGCTGCCTCGCCTGCTGAGTTCCACCAGCATCTTGTGTGTGTTGCTTTGGATTTCCAGCATCTGCAGAATTTCTCATGTTAGAGATACAATGTGATTCTTTTTCCTTTATAGGCAGGAATGGAGGATACTCTTTGCAGCATAGCCCTGAAGTTCAACAGCACACCAAATAAGCTGGTTCATCTAAACAAGCTCTACTCACAAAGTATTGTCCCTGGGCAGGTACGTTCATTGCAAAATCCCCACTATCAGATGTATAATGGCTGTATCATAGCCTGGTATGGAAACACCAATGCCTTTGAATGGAAAGTCCTACAAAAGATAGTGGATTCAGCTCAGTACATCACGGGTAAAGCCCTCTCAACCACTGAGCACATCTATATGAAATTCTGTCATAGGAAAGCAGCAGCCATCATCAAAGATCCTCACCACCCAGGCCATGCTCTCTTCTTGCTGCTGCCATCAGGCAGAAGGTACAAGAGCCTCAGGACTCGCACCACCAGGTTCAAGAACAGTTACTACCCCTCAACCAGCAGGCTCTTGAACAAAAGGGGATAACTACACTCATCTATTGAGATATTCCCACAACCAATGATCTCACTTTAAGGACTCTTTGTCTTGTAATTTCATGCTCTCATTATTTTTGCTATTTATATATATTTGCATTTGCACAGTTTGTTGTCTTCTGCACTCAAGTTGATCTTTCATCGATCCTGTTTTCAGTTACTATTCTATTGATTTGCTGAGTATGCCTGCAGGAAAGAAAGAGTTTCAGGGTTGTATGTGGTGACGTATATGGTATGTACTCTGATAATAAAATTGGCATTGGACTTTGATCTAATGTTGGAAAAATAATAGAGGCCAAATGGTATAAAATGGAAACCCCATTATATACATTTCATGCTTGTCTTGAATAGAAAATTGACAAGGATGATACGTTTACACTTAATTCAGACCTGCATCAGTGGCGAAGCAATGTTATGCCCAAATGAACAAACTCTGAATTTAATGTTTTCCCCTGCAGCGACTATACATTCCTTATCCTGTCACTGCACAGAGTGAAGACAGCCCCTTGTCCTCAAGTCCAAGCCACTCTCCAAGTCTGTCTTCATCCGACGCCGAGTACGACAAACTCCTGGTAAGTGGTGCCAAAGGGGCATCCAACTAATTTCCTGTATCCCTCCACCCCTCACCTGGCTTTCACGCAGGCCTCCCTTAAAATAATCATTTAATCATATTCATGCCATCAGGTTAGAGGCTACCCAGATGGAATGTAAGGTGTTGCTCCTCCAACGTGAAGGAAAAGGACGTGTTTATACACTACCGTTCACACCTGCTGCAAATAAAGGACCATTTTATAGGTTGGAATTTTAAAAAAACACAACAGTCAATTTTCCTACAGTGATCAGCAGTCTGATAATGACAAAATCATCTGTTTTATGTTGATCGAAGATTAAATATTAGCCAAAACGTGAAATACAAGTACGCAGATACTGTATTTGCACAATCCAGAGGTTTGAAAATCAGTAATGAAATGTAAAACTTGGTGGTTACAGCTGTTCCAAGACCAAAGGAACAAACAAAAAAGAAACACAGAATTTACTTCCTCTGTCATCTCCACCCAGGGTCCCAAACAGTCCTTCCAGGTGAGGCAACACTTCATGTCCAAATTTGCTGGGTTCGTCTATTGTGT
Source organism: Hypanus sabinus (assembly GCF_030144855.1). Classification (NCBI taxonomy): domain Eukaryota; kingdom Metazoa; phylum Chordata; class Chondrichthyes; order Myliobatiformes; family Dasyatidae; genus Hypanus; species Hypanus sabinus. Next base: position 12,454,181 of record NC_082729.1, on the reverse strand, counting down.
CCAGCGCTCCCCATGTGGCCTCCTTGACATTGGTGAGACACAACGAAAGTAGGAGGACCATTTGGTCGAGCACCTCCACTCAATGCGCCACAAGCGGAACTTTCCAGTGGACAAACATTCCCATTCCTGTTCCAACATGTTGGTCCTTGGCCTCCTCTTGTGCCATGATGAGGCCACCCTCAGGGTGGAGGAGCAAGACCTTGTATTCTATCTAGTTACCTCCACCCTGATGGCATGAATGTCAGTTTCTCCTTCTGGTGAAAAAAAAATAAAATTTTCCCACCCTTCCCTCTTCTTCAGTTTCCCCACTCTAGCCTCTTCTCCCTGGGTTCCCTCCTCCTTCCCTTTCTCCTATTGTCCACTACGCTCTCCTGTCACATACCTTCCTCTCCAGCACTTTTTCTGCCTACCTGGCTAGAGTCCTTCCCAGTTCCCCCCCACCCACCTTTTTATTTTGGCATCTTTCCCCTTCCTTTCCAGTCCTGAGGAATGGTCTTGGCCTGAAACATCGACTATTTATTCATTTTCATTGATGTTACCTGACCTGCTGAGTTCCTCCAGCATTTTGTGTGTGTTGCTCTGGATACAATGCATACCTTTTAGAGTATTTTCTGTTCTCACTGAAGTCTAAAGGTGGCACTATTTATCCATGGTAGTATTTGTACTAAGGAAAGGTGGTAGAGATCCCATAGATATAAAATGCTGCAGATGCAGAAATCTGGAGCAACAAACAGATATTGGAGGAATTCAGTGGGTCAGGCAGGATCCGTGGAAGGACATGGGCAGTCAATGTACATAATCCAACTTTTGTCTATCCATTTTCCTCCACAGATTTTGCCTGACCCACTGAGTTCCTCTGGTATCTTCTTTGTTGTTAGAATTATCTTGACAAGTGTAGGTGTTTATCTTCTTCTTTTTGGAAATAAACCTCAAATCAATGTGTTAGCAGTCATAATCACACAACCATTTTGACAACGGATTGGCCATTTTTAGCTTAGGTAATATGTAAAAGTGGAAAAGGCCCAAGCACAGATCTTCACATCAACTTTCATCTGGGAAAATGATATACATTTGTAATTTCAAAACCTACTTTTTGGTTAATCTGTGGTGAAGTGTAGAAAACATGGCTGCCAGTTTTCTCCCAGTGAGGTCTAAGAATGAATATCTCATGATCCACCATCAGCATTAATAAAGCTTTATCACCGCAAAATATTGTTTAAAATATGCATTCTGTTGTTGGAATGATTAAATTCCAAAGCCATGTGTTTCAAACGTATGAGAGAACTAATGGTTGTGTTTCTCATATTTACGCATGCTAGAGAAGGAGGCCATTCAGCCCATTTAGTCTATGCTAGTTCGCAGAGAAATCGTATCAGTTCAATTGCCTAGGGTTAGTGCTTTGTACATTATTCTTTCTCATGCAGCCAAGAATTACCACAGTTCTCCTACCACTTACCTTCCCAGAGGGTATTCTTAGTGATCAATCAACCTACCTTTGGGATGTGGGATGAAGCCCACAGTTACAAGAAGAACATACAAACTCCACACACAATCTCTCCCCCTCACTCCCCCTCCCCCTCTCTCCCTCTCTCAATCACTCACTTACTCCCACTCTCACTCCCTTTCACTCTCCCTCTCCCTCCCTTATTCCCACTTTCTTCCTTGCTCTCTCCCTCACTCCTCCCTCTCCCTTCTTTACACACACACACACACACACACACACGATTGAACCTGGTTCATTGGAACAGTACATATGGCAGTAGCACGATCACTGACCCATTATACTAACAATCATTCTGTAAATTTTCAGGATGCTGATTCTGCAGAAATGTCCAGTGTGCAGTGGTGCAGCTCACAGATCATCAGCTCCTCAGGTCAAATCAGGGCTGAAATCCCTACTTCCGAAAGATTCTTAAAAATCTGTTGCAAGTATTTCACAGACAGAAAGGTAAAATCTTTTAATTATAATAACAGAACTAACATTAAAAAGGTATCCCTCTTTAACATTCTGAAAGTTATAGGCATATGACAGCCAGAAAATATTCCGCAAATGTTACACAATATGGCTTCATCATTAATTCCTATTTGTTGAAGCAACAGTATTAGGGCATGTGAATCTGTGTCCTGGGCAGCACCTGTTCCAGAATATGTGCTGGAATAACTTCACCTATATTACCTTTATTGAAATCACACCTGAGTGCAGGCATATTACTCCAGAAATGCACAGAGAGTCTTACAGGGAAGTAATAGATGCTGAAAATAAGTAAGAATAAAATTGACCAGTTCATAAGATTGGCATTTCTCAGCTATGTGTTATACTCAGGGCCTATCTTCTAATATCATCTTAAGATCGTCATCTGAGTGAACCTATTAAACAACAAGAGTGGGACTTGGTTTAAAGGGAATATTTGCATAAAAATGATCATTCTGTCTGTAAATTTGAAAAGGATTTTTCAATTCAGAAGTATAAATAAACTATTTTAATAGTCAAATGGTGTAATAACAGAATAGTTTCACAGCAATCCTAGTACGGAAGAGTGCATGCCATGCTCTCTTCTTGTTGCTGCCATCAGGTAGAAGGTACAGGAGCCTCAGGACTCTCACCACCAGGATCAAGAACAGTTACTACCCTCAACCATTAGGCTCTTGAACCAAAGGGGATAACTTCACTCAACTTCACCTGCCCTGTCGTTGAAAAGTTCCAACAACCTATGGACTCACTTTCAAGGACTCTTCATCTCATGTTCTTGATATTTTTTGCTTATTTATTTATTATTATAATTTTTGGTATTTGCACAGTGTGCTGTATTTTGGACACCCAGATTGGTGCAGTCCTTCATTGATTCTATTATGGTTATTATTCTATTATGGATTTATTGAGTGTGCCCACAAGAAAATTAATCTCAAGGTTGTACATGGTGACATATATGTAGTACATTGATGATAAATTTACTTTGAACTTTAGTATCAAGCTGTCAAAGATAAATGATTTATATTATAGTCTACAATGTTTTGAATACCTTAACAAAATACTGAGATACTTGTCAGTAATTGTCTCTCATTGTGTTCGCACTTGTGTGATCTGTTTGCAGGGTGTTGTAATGGGAATCCTGTACGTCACTCCAAAAAAAATCTTTTTTGACCCATACAAGTCCCATCCTCTGATCATTGAAAATGGCTGTGAAGATTATTTCTTTTCCTGCAGCACACAATCAATTATTTCAGCTGAATCTCACAAAGACATCTCTCAAATGAAGCTCTCCACATCTTCTCCCTTGTGAGTATGATTTAAAATCACTCAATTGGAACCGTTGTGTTTATTTAAAGTTATTTTCATCCATTCACTTGCAGGGCACAAGGACCATTGGCAGGAACAACCTTTATTGTGCATCCATAATTTTCTGCGAATAGGAGTGAGCTGTCATCCTGAACCACCACTAACTGTGTGGTGAAAGGCCTCCCGCAGTACAGAATTGTGGGAGTATGACCCAGCATGATGAAAGAGCAACAGTGTACTGTACCTCCAGATCAATTTCTCTAATCTTTCTGGATGTATGAATCATGAATATGTCAAGGAAACTTAGCACCTTCCAGCAGTGCATCTTGTGGTCACACTGCGCAATAGCTGAAATGTTCTCACGTGTAGCGACCCCCGCCCTAGTGTTATCCCACAAGAGTAAGATATCCTCCACAGCAATTAAATTTTTAGGCCAAAATTGGACAATTTAAAATTTACTATGCTGTCGATGTTGATGTAGTAGTTGTATAATAGAGTATACTGTGTATATATGACTTGAGTAATATGTTATAAATTTGAATTCAGATACATTAAATATTGAGTTGGAGTTTATAGCTAAGCAGGGAAGAATGTAGTGTATTTAGTACTTCAGTAACATTTAAGTAATATTATAAATACTGTTTGATAAAGCATTCTTTATTTACATAATTCACAATGGGTTATGTGTAAAAAGTATGTGAATGGCATACGTCATTATGCCACCACATCATATGTAGGCACTTCACAAAAGAAAAACTACATAGGCAAGTTATCCCGGGCTCCTGTGATTTTCTTTTGAGCTGTTTCTGAGTTAAAATCATAACAGTGGCAATGAGAAAGTTTAAAAAAAACCCGAGACAACTACCTACCTATTGAAGCTCCACATATTTTTCTTTGGGAGGGGAGAGAGAGAGAGAAAAGATAGGGGTTTTTTTGCAGTTTTTCCTCTAGCATTTTGCATGTATTGCTTTGGATTTCCAGCATCTCCAGATTTTCTCTTAAAGGGGAGTCCTTTTCAGCTTACATGGCTGAGTTGAAGAAATTGTCCGAGCATTGTAAGTTCAGTGCAGGGCTTAATGATCGATTATAACCATATAACCATATAACAATCACAGCACGGAAACAGGCCATCTTGGCCCTCCTAGTCCGTGCCGAACCCTTAATCTCACCTAGTCCCACCTACCCGCACTCAGCCCATAACCCTCCACTCCTTTCCTGTCCATATACCTATCCAATTTTACCTTAAATGACACAACTGAACTGGCCTCTACTACTTCTACAGGAAGCTCATTCCACACAGCTATCACCCTTTGAGTAAAGAAATACCCCCTCGTGTTTCCCTTAAACTTCTGCCGCCTAACTCTCAAATCATGTCCTCTAGTTTGAATCTCCCCTACTCTCAATGGAAACAGCCTGTTCACGTCAACTCTATCTATCCCTCTCAAAATTTTAAATACCTCGATCAAATCCCCCCTCAACCTTCTACGCTCCAATGAATAGAGACCTAACTTGTTCAACCTTTCTCTGTAACTTAATTGCTGAAACCCAGGTAACATCCTAGTAAATCGTCTCTGCACTCTCTCTAATTTATTGATACCTTTCCTATAATTTGGTGACCAGAACTGCACACAATATTCCAAATTTGGCCTTACCAATGCCTTGTACAACTTTAGCATTACATCCCAACTTCTGTACTCAATGCTTTGATTTAATTAGTTTGATTTGATTAGTTTGTGAAAGCTTACAAGAAAGCATTCAAAAATATAAACCTACAAAAATAAGGCACAACTCACATTTAAAAGTACAGCTGAAATCACTGTATCAATGGAAACAGCAGCCAGGGATGCAATTGAGTTGCAGTCAGGAATGAAGGTGAGTGTGAACAATATTGTCTAAACAAAAACCACAAGGTACACTGCAGATGCTGTGGCCAAATCAACGTGCACAAACAAGCTGGATGAACTCAGCAGGTCGGGCAGCATCCATTGAAAATGATGCCCCGGATGCTGCCTGACCTGCTGAGTTCATCCAGCTTGTTTGTACATGTTGACTAAACAAAAACCAGTCTGGCCAAGCAATTGTGTTACCGTTGTAGCAGGGGTTCACACATACTAGACCAATGCTGAAATAAAGGTGAAGTTTGCGGAAAATGCAACAAAGTAGGACAGATGCAAAAAGCATGTTGGGCAGGCAAAAATAAATGGGCTGCACAAGGAAGAGAAAAAGATTAAAAAGTCAAGTTGCAGTTTCAAAATGAGCAGTAACTTGCATGCTGTTGATGAAAAATACAATAATGATGAGAGTGACAGAGGACTGTGTAGCCCTGAGACTTTTACAAAATCTTGAACAAGAGACCTGCAGAATGGCTTCCACCAGAAAATGAAAGGCAAATTGATTAAGATGAAATTGGACACAGGCTTGGGTGTTTCAGTCATTACACAAAATGAGTCTGAACAACATTTCAAAGATACTAAACTGAAGTCTGCAGATATCCAACGAAGAAATATACTGGAGAAAAGAGAACTCCTGTGGGAATGATATTCATAACATTAATATACAACAGCCAACAAACCACATGGGGCTTGTATGTGGTAAAAACAGGAGGGTCAGCTTTGTGGGACCGCGACTGGCTGAGACAACTACAACTTGATTAGAGATCCATCCACCATTTGCATGCCACATCCCTCCAATAGGGTCAACTGAAAGCAAATTAAGAAAGGTACACACAAGTCTTACAAAGCCCATCTGGTTCCTAATACAATCCACGATAAAGTAGCCAGTGAGCAAGGTTGCATGGAAACTGAGAGGAGCCCATGGACGAGTTTGTGTGGAGCCCATGGTCCAAGTAGCCAAGAAGGATGTGATTGTCAGGATCTGTGGTGATTTTAAAGTCGCCATCAACTCAGTGCTGAAAGTAGATCAATACCCTCTACTGACATAGAGATATCTTCGCAAACTTTTCTGGAGGGAAACACTTCAGCAAAGTGACTTAGCTGAATGGAGATAAAAGTAGGGCCCAAAGTGTTTCTCACCATAAATTCTCAGAAAGGGCTTTATCAGTATAATAGGCTTACCTCTGGAGTAGTTTCTGCACCTACATTCTGTCAGAGAATTATGGTCTAGGCAGCCCAGGCACACAATGTTAACTGGATGACATCAATGTCAGCGGTGAGGATGTCAAGGAACATCTCCAAAGCCTCAAGACTGTGTTGAAAAGAATAGAAGATTACAGGTTCAGAATAGAAGAGTATGTGACAAATGTGAATCCTTTCAGTCAATCATCACTTACTGTGGTCACAAGAATTACACAGATGTGCTGAGAAAACTGGAGCAGTAGTGGATGCCTCAAGGCTAAAGGATTTGTCACAGCTGCAGTCCTTTTTAGGATTTGTCAATTACTGTAACAAGTTCCTGCCACCCCTTGAACTCAATACTACAGCTCAGGAAGAAATGACAATGGACAAAACAATGTTGGGTATCTTTCCAAAATACGTGGGAAACAGTGACATCAGATTCTGTACTCACACATTATGATTCATATCGTCCAGTGAAGCTTTGCAGCTTATGGTATAGGTGCAGACTTGTCACATGCTATGAGTGATGGAAGTGAACGCCACACAGCCTTTACATCGCGTTCCTGTACTGTTGCAGGGAAAAATTACGCATATTGACAGAAAGGCCTTGAGTCCGGTTTGGGGGTAAAATGTTTCAACCGCTACCCATATGGGAGAGAGTTACCTTCATTACCGATCATCAACCACTGGTGTCCATTTTTAGTCCACAGAAGGATGTTCCACTAACGACAGCAGCACGGACGCAGAGATTAACTCTTTTTCTTGGAGGATTCAAATGCAAGATCAAATTCAAGAGGATATCTAATTGTGGAAATGCTGATGGATTGTCCCATTTACTGTTGGATAAGGAAATATCTGAAAAATTCTCAAAAGAGGACACTCCTCTTGACGTATTCTCCCTAATGCAAATTGAATGTCTCCCTGTTACGGCAGAGATGATCGAAAGGGAAACAAGAAAAGACCTACACTGTCTCAAGTCTACAGGCCACCCAAAATTGCTGGAATGTGCAGCTGAAATTCTAGTTCCCCGTTTTTACCAGTGCAGGAATGAACTTGCCTTTGACAGGAGTTGCTATATGTGGGAATTGGGAATTGTTGTATCATCCAAGCTGAGATCTAAAGTGTTGGAGAAGCTACAAGCCAGTCATCTAGGTGTGGTCAAAATGTAAGTGTTGGCTTGAAGCTTTGTCTGCTGGCCTGGGATAGATCAGCAGATCGAGCAGCCTACCACATACTATTCAGGTTGCCAACACATCCAGAAGATGACAAGAGCAGTGCCTCTCCATCCCTGGGAATGGCCTGCATTGCCCTAGCAGAGGATTCATGTGGGTTTTGCTGGACCATTCTTGGGCACAAATTTCCTGATAGTTGTGGATGCAGTTACAAATTGGCCCGAAGTATTCCAAATAGCCTCCACTATAGCCTTGCACAGTGCTGAAATGTTGGGAATCCTCTTATCAAGGACTGGTGTTCTAGGACACTGAGTCACTAATAATGGACCAGAGTTGGTTGCAGAACAATTTCAGTCAACCCTAAATGTGAATGGAATAAGACATATTACATCTGGACCATGCCACCCAGCTACAAATGACTTAGTGAAAAGGTTTGTCTGGCATCTGAAGAACTCACTGCAAGCAATTTCAGAAGAACACACTACCTGAAGTGGAAGCTCACCAAGTTCCTCCTTGCATATTGCAGTGCAACACACTCCACAGCCAACAACCTGCCAGCTGTGCCGTTCCTGGGCCATCCCTCGCATTCACACTTTGGATCTCCTCAAGCGCAATCTCCAAAGCAGTCTGCAGGACAAACAGCTGAGACAAATTGAGGGCTCCTCAAACAAGGAGGTTTGATGCTTCATTCCTGAATGATTAGTCCTTGTCTGGGACTACAGGGCTGACCAAAAGTGGGTACTTGGAAAGATTAAGGTCAGAACTGGACCACTCTCCTACACAGTGCAGGTTGAGCCTGATGGAGATGACATATCGATCAGTGGAGGAGAGCAGAGTCAATTGTTAGAGAAGAAACATGTCCAGAGCTGGCAAAATTACTTTCTGCAGACCTCCTACATCCATCACAGAGGAGACCCCAGAACCTGTGAACATCCAAAATAATGTTTTTAACTTGGATGGATATACTATATGTATGGAGCTGAGGACATACCAGGAAGTGAGCAGTGCTTGCAGTTAATTTTGGATTGCGCTGGTAAAGATTCAGCACAATGCTCCTGGTGTTTATTGGGCAATCACCTGCTGTTGCTGCTGTTTCTGCTCCTGGTAAGTTTCCCAAGTGTTTGGAAACAGTCTGCAGCCATTGAAATCTAATCAGTGATAAAATCCTGAGGTTTGGTGGATATCCATCATTTCCAGCAATGACAGGAAACCTGCGTGAGAGAGTTTTTAAAGTGAAAAAGCCATTGTACTGGAGCAGTTCTTCTCTCTCAACCTCAGAAGTCTGCTCCAGTGGTATGAACAAGCATCACAAACTAGGGTCTTCCTTGGTTGCAGTGGGTGACCATGACGTCTTCTGCGCCTTGTTCTGCCCTTTTGTTCTCCACGGAGTGTTGCAAAACTGCCTTTCTGGCCGTTGGATCTCACTGTGGATCTCATCCACCCAGTCCACTGGAGCTGGCTTCACATGCTGGGACAGGCATGTCCCTATCTCACCAGCGTACGAGGCCACTAGCTACACTCACTGGTTTAGCCCGCCTGTCGAAGCTATGTACCGAGGTGTGGCCGCATGCAAACAGCTACTTGGATCCACAGGTGACAACTGAGTGTCCGGTGGGGTCCAAAGGTGAGTGAGCTGCCCTAGAATGGACATGACAAGCCCCTTCACCAGAGGTGCTATCCCTCCATGGACACCCTAATCTGAAGTATATAGCCACCATAACTGACAATTACCAATCTGTCTCAGCATACAAGGTTTCTTGAGCAACCTTAAAGCAAAACATGGCCAGAGTAAACTGCAAGTCAGAGTTGTGGTTCTTATTATTAAGAATAGGTAAGGAATGAAATTTAAATTCATTCTAATGTACACTCAGTGGCCATTTTATTAAGTAACCTGTACACTTTGCTCATGCAAATATCTAATCAGCCAATCATGTGGCAGCAATTTAATGCATAAATATAAGATTTTCATGCACAACAGTGTCTAGAGCTTACAAAGAATGATGCAAAAACCAAAAAAAATTCCAGTAAGCGGTAGTTCTGAGAGTGAAAATGCCTTGTTAATGAGAGGTCAGAGGAGAATGGCCAGACTGATTTAAGCTGACAGGAAGGCAACAATAACTCAAGTAACCATGCTTTCCAACAGTGCTGTGCAGAAAAGCATCTCTGAATGTACATCACAGCAAATCTTGAAGTAGATAGGCTACAGCAGCAGAAGGCCACACCAGGCTCCACTCTTGTACCTAATAATGTTTCCAGTGAGTGTACTTGGTAGGCTGTGACTTAACCGTTAAACTCCACATTAAATAACTTTACCTTGCTTTGCCTGAAGGGACATAAAGGTTCTTTCTTTTTGTCAGAGAGTGGTAAATCTGAGGAATTCAGTGCCACAGCTGACTGTGGAGGCCACATCATTGGGTGTATTTAAGGCAGAGGCTGATAGATTCTTGATCAGTCAGGGAATGAAGGGATACGGGGAGAAGGCAGGAGATTGGGTCTGAGAGGGAAAATGAATCAGCCATGATGAAATGGTGGAGCAGACTCAATGGGCCAAATGGCATAATTTTGCTCCTGTATCTTATAGTCTTTCTCTGTTTCTCTTATAGAAGAGAAGTTCCTATCCAAAGTAAAGTACAACAGACAGGAAGAAGACCTGCAAACTCCAGCCAAAAGGATAAACCTCATATCCTTACAGCAGCTCAGATCAAAGGCAAATCACGGCGTGCAGGGATCAAAGAAACGGATTTATTTTCCACCGACCAACAATCTAAAACTTTAACAAAACTTTCTGGCATCCCCTACTCCTGTCTAGATTCTGTTTGTCAGGTTAATATGAAACCGTGCAATGAGGTGACGGAATTACGGGAGAATGTAACGTGCTTGGACCTGAAAGAAAATGACAAAGCTGAGAACGAAGGTACAGTTCCCTTCACAAACAAAGTAAAATACAGAGGGAAAAGTTCTATATCGGGGAGCAAACGGTGCGATTATTCTGAAAAGGTTACAAGAGAACGAATATTGGAACAAGAGGCAAATCCTGGTGGCAACCATTATTTATCCCAGATGCTGACAGAGGGGCAGTTGTGTAAGCAAAATAAGGGAGAGATGCTCTGTGATTCACTCAACAATACAGATGATAATACTGCATCGTTCTGCGAGATAAATCTGTCAGATCAAGGGTGTAAATATCTGTGGTCTGTGGTGGAGACAGCAGGAGAGAAAAGGCTTTATACTGGAATGTCAAGCTTGAAGCCCGAAGAAGCTTGTTCTCCCATAGACAAAGCCAAAGTTGATCCATGTGGATTATGTAATAAACAAGGTATTAACTCAAATGATGCATTGGCCACGTTGACGAGGAAACATGGATTCCAACAAGGTAGGTGATAATTGTTACTGTTTTCAGCAGTTTTTTACACCACCTTCATTTTTCCATCTTTGTATTTTTCTCCCAGGTTTGTTCATTTGTACTTACTGCCCGTTACACCGCTGGCGTTTTGGGCAGCAATGAAGGTCCTCCATCTCTGATGGTGTTCAGGGCTTCCTTCATCATGTCAGTGGCTCAGTTTTCACCGCTGTCAGTCATGCAAGTCCCGGGTGGAGACTCGCGAATACCGTCACACTCAGATGTAGAAGGATTCTTCATTGCTGTTTCCATAACAATTTTGTTCTACCTGTCAGGGCTGTTAGCCTTGACTGAACTCCTGAACCTGAAGATCTGGAGGACCACTCTAAGTCTGGCCTCAACCCTTTGACCTGTTGGTATGCCGGGAGAGGTATGTGTGACCCGACCAAGAGCCAGAGCACATGGCCCTGGCTCCAGCCAACACAGCTCTCCCTGCTCATTAAGGCCCGCAAGCCTCCAAATCACAACAAGGTTGTGGTCCTCTTGGAGGTGTTTACTTGTGGAATAAATCCTTTCCAAACACTTCTAAGCTGAGAGAAGGCTGTAACTTAGCTCCCAGGACTTTTTCCCAAACGCTGTTCACAGACTATAGGAATTGAGATCTCATGGTAAATAAATTTATTACTGTTACAGGTACTTAGTTAGTTAAACATGTCACCCCTTTAGGCCACTGACAGCAGCTCACCAGAGTCCTAGGCCAGCCTGGATGGTAGAAGGATGGTAGAAGGTTGATTGGTCCTGTATTTTTATGGGCTAGCAGTTGTCACCACACATCTTCTAGGCGAAGATTCTTCCTCTCCTAGGGATGAGCTCCTTGGAGCGTCTGTTGGCATTTTTGTGTGTATTAATGGCATGGGGTAGCAAGCCCTCTGTCCAACCTTCTCCTGTCACAGCCGGGCATGGGACTGTCCATGCAGAGCAGCATGAACTGAGGTACAGTGAAGATTATGTTTTGCAATGAATCCATAAGGATCATTTCATGAAAATAATGCATTGAGGTGGAGGTGTTACAAGGGAAAACAATGATAGAATGCAGAATACTGTGGAGAGCATTCTAACTGGCTTCATCACCGTCTTCTATGGGGGGGCGGTGCAGCAACTGCACAGGATCGAAATAACTGCAGAAAGTTGTGAACTCCGTCAGCTCCATCACAGGCACTAGCCTCCATAGTATCCAGGACGTCTTCAAGCAGTGATGCCTCAAAAAGGCAACATCCATCATTAAGGATCCACATCACCCAGAACATGCCCTGTTCTCATTACTGCCATCAGAGAGGGAGTATAGGAGCCTGAAGGCACATATTCAATGATTTAGGAACAACTTCTTGCCCTCTGCCATCAAATTTCTGAATGGACATTGAACCTATGGACACTACCTCACTACTTTTCTTTTTTTAATCTTTCTGCACTACTTAATTAATTTGACTGCTTTTAATAAATATATATATCTATGTATATGTATACATATATGTGTGTATCTATCTATCTATCTATACTATACCATTTTTATTATGTATTGCAATGTACTGCTGCTGCATAACAACAAATTTTATGACATATGCTGGTGATATTAATTCAGATTAATATCACCAGCGATCTCATTTAGACCCTGCCATAGTCTACTGGCATCCCTCTGGTTGGCCTGGGCTTCCAACTTGGCTCAATATTGCCTCTTGGCGCCCTTAATGACTTTCAGGAGTTCACGCCTGGATTCCACGTAGCAACTTGTACCTCCGGACCTAAAAGCCGCAGCTCTAGCCTTCAACTGTGATAAGACTGCTGAACGGACCTGTCTCTCGGTTTTTTTTTGCACTACCTTACTTCACCTTTTCTATTTTCTAATTATGATTTACAATTTAAATTTTTATTATATTTACTTAGATTTGTACTCAGGGAGCGCGAAGCGCAGAATCAAATATCGCTGTGATGATTGTACGCTCTAGAATCAATTGTTTGGTGACAATAAAGTAAAGTAAAGATTCTGCCTCTCATAAAATGTTACAGTTTCAGGGATGCGCATAGAAGTTATAACTTCCTTATTGGGAGAAGGCATCCAGCCGCAGATCAGAACTTGGTTACAAGTAAGCCAGTACAGTAGTGTCGTGGTTAGTGTAGCACCTTTTAGTGCCAGTGATCGGGGTTCAATGCATGCCACTGTATTTAAAGAGTTTGTACCTTCTCCCCATAACTACGTGGGTTTCCTCCGGGTGAACCGGTCTTACCTCCCACAGTCCAAAGGTGCACTGATTAGTAGGCTAATTAGTTACATGGGTGTAACTGAGCAGTGTGGGCTCGTTGGGTGGAAAGGCCTGTTACAGTGCTGTGATGTATCTCTGAATAAAAAAATAAAAACCTCAATTAGTGGGAAAGGTTAATTTTTATTTTACTCATTTTATTTTAATATTTATGTAGGGACAAATAGGAATGAACAGTAAATGATCCTTGCAAGCAAAGCTCACATCCCCTCAGTGGGTAACAGTCAAAAGGAACTCAAAGTAAAATTTTAATAACACATACAAATGCTGACAGAACTCAGCAGGTCAGGCAGCATCTATGAAAATGAATAAACAGTTGATGTTTTGAGCTGAGACCCTTCCTCAGGACTGAAAAGGAAGGGGGAAGACGCCAGAATGAAAAGGTAGGTGGAGGGGAAGGTGATAGGTGAAGCCAGGTAGGTGGGAAAGGTAAAGGTCTGGAGAGGAAGGAATCTGACAGGAGAGAAGGGAAAGGGGAGGAGGAGAGATACAAGGGGGAGGTGATAGGCAGGTGAGAAGAGGTAAGAGGCCAGACTGGGGAATAGAAGAAGAGGGAGTTTTTTTTTACCGGAAGAAGAACTTGATATTCATGCCTTCAAGTTGGAGGCTACCCAGATAGAGTATAAGGTGTTGTTAGTAGCAGCCTTCTCTTGAAAGTCTGGAATGTGAGAATCTGGGAGGGAAGGATGCAATGAGCAGGAATAGCTTGGAGTAATTAATTTTTGCTCAGAGGCTTACCAAGTTTCTTACTTACCAGGTGAAGTCACCTAGAACTTACTGAGATAAAGAGGCTAGTGCGGTCTCCCTTCATTACCAGGAAGTTGAAAGAAACAGCCATTTAAGAACCTTTTGTTCCCCATCTCATTGATGGCGTTAAGACTTTAGATATTACTTAAAAAGGAAAAATCAAGTGTGCAGCATTATGCCAGTTGGAAAATTGAAAAGAACCGTGAGTTTGAGTTACCATAAAATTATAAGATATAGGAGCAGAATTAGATCATTTGTCCATTGAATCTGCTCCGCCATTTCATCAAGGCTGCTCCATTTCCCTCTCAGCCCCAATCTCCTGTCTTCTTCCCGTCACTCTTCATGCCTTGACTAACCAAGAATCTTTCAACCTCTGCCTTAAATATAACCAATGACTTGGCCTCCACAGTTGCTTCTGGCAATGAATTCCACAGATTCACCACCCTCTGGCTAAAGAAATTCCTCTTCATCTCCGTTCTAAAAGGACAACCCTCTATCTGAGGCTGTGCCTTCCAGTCCTAAGCAGCCTCTCCACAGGAAACATCCTCTCCACATCAACTCTACTGAGTCCTTTCAACATTCGATAGGTTTCATTCAATATTTTCCAAAAACACACAGATTAACAGCTGGAAGCTAGGTTGTGCCTGCCCATCATTGAGATGGAAGTCAAATGGCTGTCTGTGTCATACGTAAGTTTCTATTACTCTGTTTTACTTTATTTCATTGTCCCTTTCCATATTAAATATTCCACCTTTTGCTAGTTCAGTTCGTTCATTCATTATGTGCCGTGTCGCATGACATGAGCAATCCTGAGCTTTCCATGACTGTGATTGTTTTTGCCATATTTTCTGCAGAAGTGGTTCGCCATTGTCATCTTCTGGACGTTGTCTTTACAAGACGGGCAACCCCAACCATTATCAATACTCTTCAGAGATTGTCAGCTTGGCATCAGTGGTTGAATAACCAGGACTGGTGATATGTACCAGCTGCTTATACGACCACCAGCTGCTCCCGTAGTTTCACAAGACCCTGATCGGTGAGGTGTGGAATGCAGTTGACGCACCTTGCTAAAGGGTGACCTGGAGGCTAACAGAGAGAAGAAGTGCGTTATACCTCCTTTGGACGAGACGCATCTCCAACCTGCCACCTTGCTAGTTAAGCAGCCTCCTTGCTCAAATGGTGAAGCCACATAAGTCTCCACTTGCCCACAAAAACCACTATCACCGCACATGATTCCATTCATATTTTCCAGCTAGAGTCTTTGGTGACATAGCACTGGATGTAACTGGCATCAACTTGGAGCAAGAACCAGGGGAGATATTGCTAACTCAGGAGGCAAGTATCCAGTTATTGTGACTGTATGGCTGTACTCAGCTGCAATCAGCGAACTCAGCACTGACCAAAGATCAAAACAGGACCTTCCCATTCTTCTATCCGTGAAACCAGTTTGATCTGACATTGGCAACTTATCAGGAACAGGAATGAAAGAAGCAACATTGATATCTAACCTACCAAAATTTCAGTGCTTCAGCTAACACAGTTACTGCAGGAGATTGCTGCGTTCTAAAGTTTCTGTTCCAATCCACTGTTTTATAATCAGTCAGAACACTTAATCAGTAACTTTGGGCATAGGAGTACACAAAGAAAAAATTCTTTAAGACTTTATCTCGAATAATAATTCTAAATGCTAACAGAAGGGTATCAATAGCATTCACTTGAAACTGAATTTCTGGTCAGAGTATCTTCCAATGGATTAGTTACACAGCAAGAACTATTTGACATTAGTACACACTTTTACAATGACATGGTAGCATTATTGCAGTTAACATAATGCCTTACAGTACCAGCAACCTGGGTTCAGTTCCTGTGACTGCTGTCAGAAGTTTTATGTTCTCCCCCATGACCACATGGGTTTCCTCCAGGTGCTCTGGTTTCCTCCCACAGTCCAAAGAAGTACCAGTTGGTCGGTTAATTGGTCATTGTAAATAGTCTCGTGATTAGGGGAGTGTTAAATAGGGGAATTGCTGGGCAGCGCACGGCTTGAAGGGCAGAAAGGTCTATGCTATATCTCAATAAATAAAGAAAACATTACAAGTGGACAGCTGAATTTTAAACGGTCAACAGAAATCATAGAAAATTGATTGTCATTCAAGAAAATGTGAATAAAGTGTTAACATTCTTCTGAAAATAGGAATGATATTTTGGGTATTTCTTTTTGCTTTTCGATAGTAAAAGCAATTTATTAAGTACAAGACCAGCAACCAGTAATGCTGAATTATTTTTCAAATGATGCAAGTTTGAATCCTACCATGGGAAATGGGAAATTCTAAATTAAATTTAATTCATTAAATATATCTGAAATTAAATTTAGCAACAACTGGAGTGCCACAGAAATCTGGTTTCTGGGAAGAAAATCTGTCATCTTTATGTGTTCTGTATGTGACTCCAGACCCAATGAGCAGATTGACTCTTAACTACCTCATCTATTCATGGCCAATTAGAGTTGAATGTTTATTAGTCCTGTGGATCAATAAACAAAGCCTCATTGTCTGAATCAAGAATTCTATAATTTGTTACAGCTTACCCTGATCTGCTGGATAGTAAATTCCCATTCTCACACTATTCTTGTTTCTCAGTTCCTTCATGTCTTCCGCATCTGTTCCCAGGATGTGACTTTCCTTTCCAGGACATCAGAGATCTCCTCGTTCTTCAAAGAACAGAGTTTTCCTTCCTCCACTATTGATACTGCCCTCACCTGCATCTCCTCCATTTCGCGAACATCCGTGCTCACCCCTTCTTCCACCTTCTTAACAGTGACAGGGTTCCTCTTGTCCTTACCTACCACCCCATGAGCTTCCACAACCAACACGTCATTCTCCACAACTCTGGCCCTCTCCAAAAATGCTCCTACCACCAAATATACCTTTACCATCCAACCACAACCCCCCCAAACTTTCTGCAGGGATGGCTGCTTCTGTGTTTCCCTTGTCCATTTGTCCCTTCTGACACTTATCTTTGCAAGTGACCAAAGGGCTAGAACCACTCATTCATCTCCTCCCTCGCCTCCATTCAGGTCCCCAAACAGTTCTAGGTGAGGCAACATTTCACCTGCAAATCTGCTGAGGTCGTCTATTGTGTCTGGTGCTCCAGATGTCTCTACATTGGTGAGACCCGTCGAAAATTGGGGGACTGAGTTGAGCAACTCAATTCCATCTGCCAAAATTGGAACTTCACTGTGGCCAAACGGTCCATGGGCTCCTCTTGTGCCACAATGAAGTTATCCTCAGGGTGGAGGAACAGCACTTCATATTCTGCATGGGTAGCCTCCAACCTGATGGCATGATTATCAATTTCTGCTTCCAGTAAAAAAATCCCTTTCCCTCCCCTCTTCTATTCCCCACTTTGGCCTCTTATCTCTTCTCACCTGTCTATCACCTCCCCCTGTGTCCCCTCCTCCTTTCCTTTCTCCTATGGGCCACTCTTCTTTCCAAGCAGATTCCTTCCTCTCCAGCCCCTGACCTTTCACACCCACCTGGCTTCACCTATCACCTTCTAGCTATGCTCCTTCCCCTCTCCCCACCTTCTTATTCTGGCATCTTTCCCCCCTTCCTTTCCAGTCCTGGAGAAGAGTCTCATCTCGAGATGTTGACTGTTTATTAATTTCCATAGATGCTGCCTGATCTGCTGACTTCCCCCAGCATTGTGAGCATTGTGCGCGTGTGTGTGTGTGCGTGTGTGCATGTGTGTGTGTGTGTGTGCGTGCGTGTGTGTGTGTCTGCGCGTGTGTGTGAGCGTGTGTGTGTGTGTGTGCGTGTGTGTGCGCGTGTGCGTGTGTGTGTGCGTGGTGTGTGTGCAAGTGTGTTTGTGCGTGTGTGTGAGTGTGCGTGCGTGTGTGTGCGTGTGTGTGTGCGTGCGTGTGTGTGCGTGCATGTGTGTGCGCACATGTGTGCGTGTGCGTGCGTGTGTGTGTGTGCACGTGTGCGTGTGTGTGTGCGTGCGTGTGTGTGTGTGCGCACGTGTGCGAGCGTGCGTGTGTGCGCGCGCGTGAGTGTGTGTGCGTGAGTGTGTGTGCGCGCGCGTGTGTGCGCGCCTGCGTGTGTGTGCGTGTGCGTGAGTGTGCGTGTGCGTGAGTGTGTGTGCGCGCGTGCGTGTGTGTGCGTGTGTGAGTGCGTGCGTGCATGTGTGTGTGCGTGTGTGTGAGTGTGTGCGTGCATGCGTTTGTGTGTGTGTGTGTGTGCGCGTGAGTGAGTGCGTGCATGCGTGTGAGTGTGCGTGTGTGTGACTGCGTGTGTGTGCGTGAGTGTGTGTGTGCGTGTGTGTGTGTGTGCGTGCGTGTGTGTGTGCGTGCGTGTGTGTGTGTGTGCGTGTGTGTGTGTGTGTGTATGTGTGTGTGTGTGTGTGTGTGTGTGTGTGTGTGTGTGTGTGTGTGTGTTAATGCCAGCCTCAACCAGGAGAATGAATCAGGCACCAATCACTGAAGCTTCCTCTCTACTCAAGCTCCCTGATGTATCAGTGTCTACTGACAGGTTGTAATCCATAGATTCACCTGAATCAGAATTTGTTCATCGAATAGCCAATAATCTAGTCCCATTTTCTTTTAGTCCATGGTCTTAAGACATCCATAGAAGTTCTTTGGTATTTTCTACAGCTTTGTAATAGTGACGTCAGCAAGTCATAATGTTACACGAAAGATAAATACAAGCAAACAGCAAACACCTTACTGCATTGTTCAATAGAGATAGACAATCTCATTTAAACCCATCAATAGAATACAGCTCTGAATCACACTAAATGTACTCTACTAAAGACAGCTTAATCCATCATCAAGAGATGGTTTTAATTGTTGAATTTTACCTTTTTAGTCCTTCATTGATTTTATTTCTGTTTCATCTCCAGTTGCATGATGGTATTGGGTTTGCTGACTACAAAGTTCTAAACCCAAATGAAGACTTTAAGCCCTATCAGATATAAATTGCCATGAATACTCTCAGTAAAGGAAGATAATATTGTAACTACCCAATCGTCAAAGACTAGTTTACTTCCCTGTTTAATCTCCATAGTGAGTTTAGCTGCCAAAAAATTGAGCAGTTGGTCCCCTCTCCAAGGAGAAGATACTTCCAGCTATCAAAGTAGCTTAATACACAGTTCATTTATTTTCAATGTTTTCTACATCGACTGTTCCACGTAGCCAAAAGACAGGCATAGCTGGAACTCATGTGAGTGCCCATGGCTACATCTTTTGTTTGAAGGAAGTGGGAGGAACCAAAAAAGAAATTATTTAGAGTGAGGACAAGTTCCACTAGGTGGAGGAGAGTGATTATGTCAAAATAACATTCGTAAAATACTTTTAAAGCTTGTAGGATTTCTCTATCGTAAATATTTTCAAATCACAAACCATTTTTAAAACACAAACCATTTCCTAAAACACAAAGCACAAAGTATTCCTAAAACACAAAGTCATTAATGATTTCTTAATCTCAAAGGATAAAGGATTTCCAAAACACACTCTTATAAACTAAAATGACATACCAAAGATGCAGACAACAAATCACCCATCACAGAACTAAAGCTGGAGGCAAGGATTCTAGTTCATTCCGTGTTTCTTTCCCATTTCTTCTTGATGTTCCTTACCCCATTCTCAATAAGCTTAAGCTTAAACTGCTCTCTACATTTGTATCCTTTTTCTCCCATTTGCGTGATTTCACATGCATATGGTCTTTCCTTAGTGATCTTTTTAACACAAACAGTCTAAAAGCATCTTTTGGAGAAGAAGACCTTAGCTTAATGCTCACAGTTCACAATTAATGCTGTGAAACACATAACAGCACATTCCTTGAGCACAAAAAAAACCTTTCAAACTATAAATGCGTCAGTTATTAATGTGCTAAATTATAGTATCTATCTGCTCTGCAAGCTTCCTTGAATTAAACATCTTAAGAGTCAGCTTGTCTGTTTGAAAGACCCCAAGTTAAACAACCTAATACTCTGTCCTTGCACAGTAATAAAGCAAGTGTCGTGACTAGCGTCTGCTTTCTCTCAGACAGAGTGTCTGCAAAATATAAAGCAAATATAAAGCAAAATGCAAAGCTGTTCTATAGAGTGTTTTTATAACTTCAAGTTGATTACTGGTCTTATTTACATTTTAAGTACCAAAGACAGATTTCCATTTTATGACCAAAAATTAAACAAGCTGTTAGTTGTTAGTTACATCTGTTTTTGATCTTAACAAGTAGTAGCTGCTATTTAGAAAGCAAGCTCAGCAAACATGAGACAGAAGTGTGTAATTATCACAGCTGTAACTGTAATCCTAAATTGTTCCTGATGTTTTGATTCCAGTGGACTAGAGTTCATGAACTCACTTTTTTAAATGACTGATTTAACTTCTCTTAAATTGGTTTATTATTGTCACATGTACCAAGGTACAGAGAAGAACTTGTTTTGCATGCCATCTGTACAGCTCATTTCATTACAATAGCGCATTGAGTAGTACAAGGGAAGACAAGAACAAAATGCCGAATAAAAAGTCATTTTATTTATTTATTTATTCATCTATTTATTTGTTTGCCTACTTATTTATTTATCTATCTTTATTTATTGAGATACAGTGTGGAATAGGTCCTCCCCGCCCTTCGAGCTGCAACACCCAACAATCCCCCAATTTAACTCTAGCCTAATCACAGGGCAATATACAATGACAAGTTAACCTACCAACTGGTGCTTCGTCGGATTGTGGGAGGAAACTGGAGCACCCCAAAGCAACCCTCACATTCACAGGGAGAACATACAAACTCTTTACAGGCAGAGGTGAGAAATAAACCTGTGTTGCCTCTACTGTAAAGTGCCGTGCTAACCACAATGTTACCATGCTGCTCCATAGAAAGAGTACAGTGCAGCTGGACAATATGGTGTAAGGCCTTAACTAGGTAGACTACGAGGTCAAGAGTCTAACTTATCGTACTAGGGGACCATTCAGTAGTCTTATTACAGAGGAATAGAAGCTGCTCTTGAGCCTGATGGTACGTGCTTTCAGGATTTTGCATTTTCTGCCCGATGGCAGGAGTGGGGAGGGGGGGGGGTGCATGGAAGACAGAATGTCTGATATGGGTGTGGTTCTTTGATTATTGTCTGACTGTAATCAAATCAACTTTTATCAATCTCTGTCAGCAAGATAAGAGAAATGGTTTATGGATGCCAATTTGTCCAAATCCAAACTAAAATATTGTCAAGATGGAAATTATATGAAATTTGTCTAAACACATTAATGAATTCAAAGTAAATTAAAGAATTGTTATTTATATATTGCTTTTCAGAACCCTATGATGTCTCAAAGCATTTTCAAATGGTTCAAATCAAATGGTTCCATTTATTATCAGAGAATGTATACAATATACAGCCTGAAATATTTAGTCTTCACAGACATCCACGAAACACAGAACTCCAAAAGAATGAACACCAGAAAAAACATTAGAACCCTAAAGCTTCCTCTCCCCCTCCTCACGCTAGCAGCACATTACTCTCCCCCTCCTCCCACCCACTTCAGTAAAAAGAGTCAACACTCACCACCCACCAACAGCAAAGCACTCAAAGTGAGACCATAAAAACTATAGTATGCCCAACGCTTTGACATGCCACGTGCTCTCTCTCACTAATGAGGGACAGAGAGATGTCACCCATTTCACAGCAAAAGGGAAACTGACAATCACTGTTATGATGTTACAGTCTGCTGCATTGCTTTTTATTCCAAGATTCTCCAACTCCAGAATCAGCAGCAAACTCTCCCTACCATTGAGAGAAAGAGAGAGAAGAGAGGGTGTGGTCTTTTATAACTAATTAAATACTTTAACGACGTAGTTACTGTTGTAATCTTCTGTGTGGTAATAATCATGATAAAAATCAGTATCCAGTTCTTAAACAAAAGAAATTCCTCTTGAGCATGCTTAGAGAAAGAAGACATTCAAGGTGGCTTCATTGGTACAATATTAGCTATCTCAAACAAGTCAGAAAGCTAAGCCATCATCTTTTGAGTGTGTGTCAGCACTGTTTGCTATGCAACTACTAAATAGAACTTGCAAGGTTAAATCCTGACAGTATCTCAATTGATTGTGAGATTAGGTTGAATTGTATCTTTCAAATTGGCAAGGACACTGATTGTGTCCAGTCTTGGACAATGGTTCTCCAGTACCAGGGTTAAAATGGTGAAATTGCCTCTCGTATACGCAATATATTGATGAACTATTTCTAATTTTAGAGTTCAATTCAGTCCTGGGCTTTTGTTAATTTATTGGTTAATTGTACAAATTTCACTGGAAATGTTTTTTCAAATCTAGTTGCCCCTGAACATGTGAGGCTATTAAGAGTCATATATTGGTGGCTCTGACAGCAGACAAGGAAGGCAGATTTCCTTCTCTGAGCCAGATCAATATGACATTCCAGACTTTTATATCGTCAGTCTTTTGGTTTTGCTAACAGAAAAGGTCCTCTGCCCTCCCAAAAAGGAGGCAGTCTTCCTTTTGACCCACAATACTTGAATCCATTTGGCAGAATATTATTTAATGGTGAAGTATTGTTTATTATTTATGTTTGATAGGAACCTATGAATCCAAAACATTATTTAAGGAAAACTTTTTTTTTAGCTTCTTTCAAACCTCAGTACCTTTTAATAGAGTCATAGAAAAGTACAGCACAGAAACAGGTTCTTCGGCCCATCTGGTTCATGCTGAACTATTGAAACTGCCTACTTCCATTTAACCGGCAACCATAGCCCTTCATAGCCCTCCCATCAATGTACCTATCCAGACTTCTGTTAAACATTGAAATCAAGCTTGCATGCGCCACTTACATTGGCAGCACGTTCCACATTATCTAGACCCTCTGACTGAAGAAGTTTCCCCTCATGTTCCCCTTAATGTAAGAAGCTACCATGAACAAAACTTTGAAAAACCTATATTGTATTTCTTAATAATACAGACTGAATGGTAGATATTGCCCAGGATGGTAGAGAACGTCATGTTCTTTCATGAAGTATTGTCCTTTAATCATTTAGATCTATGTGAGGGAGTGTTCAGTTTAAAATTTTACTCAAAAGATAGGACCCTTAATAAAATCTGAGCACAAAGAGAAACTTGACCACTGAGTGCCCGTGGGGTGGCACTGCAGCCTAGCTTTACGGTGACAGTGACCTGGGTTCAATTCCCACCGCTGGCGGGATTCACCCCATGACTGTGTCGGTTTCCTCCGGGTGCTCTGGTTTCTTCCTACATCCCAAAGATGTATGGATTAAAGATTAATTAGTCACTTGGGTGTATTTGGGCACCACGAGCTTGTTGGGCAGGAAGGACCTGTTACCATGTTGTATCTCTAAACAGGTCTCTAGGTTCATGTCCTAGTCCACCATCATGTGATTAAGAGTTGACTATGTCTACCACGCACTTAGTGAAATAATCTGTATGGGTGGCTTGCAAATGTATTATCTTTTTTGGGATTCATCCCAAGCAGTACACAAACACAGGGCTCAGATGCAGGGTAGGTTGACCCTAGGGATGTACACCAAGTAAAACATTATCTCCAGCTAGCAGATCGTCAGCTGAATGAACTCTACGTTGAGACTTGCTGGTCTTCCAGTGCAGGGAGCTGTCCACAACCAAATGTCGCTGACTGGCACGTACAAAGATGCAGGAGGATGTACCAAGGGACATACTGAAGTGTGATGCAAGCACAAGGCGAAAGGGAAAGGGCACAGAACAGAGCTCACCTCCACTGAACACTGATGATAGAATGTTAATAGTACATGTTGTGCTGACATTTTAACCTACTCCATGTCAATCTAACCCTTCCCTCCCATTTTTCTTTCATGTGTGTGCCCATCTTAAATTTCCCTAATCTATCTGCCTCAACCACAAAAACCACCTCTGATACCCCCCACCAAACTTTCCTCCATTCATCGGATTCTTGAGTCATGGTCCCAAAATAAGTGACGCTGCAGACTGTAACACTGAAACAGTGATCTGTTAGCCTCCCCTCTTGCTGTAGCAGGAGCAATAAATCTCCCCCCTCATTAGAGAGAGAGAGCCTGTTGAGATGCTGAAGTGCTGGGATGGACTGTAGTTTTTGAAGGACTCTAGACCAAGGTCTCTGGGGGCTTGGTATTTTTGCACAGTGGCTGGTGGGTGGGCTGATGCTTTTTGGTGGAACAAGTGGGGGAGTGGAGTGCTGCTGCATGGAAGGGGGAAGGACACTTTGTGGTTCTAACGTATTTCTGTCATTCATTCTTTGGGGTTTTCTGTTTTGAGGAGGTCTGTGAAGAGTAAGAATTTCAGGTTGTATACTGTATACATTCTGATACTAAATTGAACCATTGAACCTTTGAATCACCTTAAAAGTATGTCCGTTAGACATTCCTGCCCTGGGAAAACTCATTGGCTGTCTTCTCCATGCCTCTTACTATCAAGTCACCAGTCTATTTTCAACTTCTCAGCTCTGCATCCTATCAATGTGTCACTTTAACTTACTACAACCTGTTACTCAATCCACTTCATGTCCACTGAACTTCATGTCATCTGCAAGCTGACTAACAGGGGTCCTAGGACAGATCCTTATGGAACATCCTTCAGGCAGAATACAGCTGCCTACAACTGTCCCCTGCCTTCTGTGGGCAAACCAGTACTGAATCCAGCCAAGTTTCTCCGGATCCCATGGCTCCTGACTTTCTGAATAAGCCTGCCAAATGGAAGCTTGTCAAATACCTTACTAAAATCCATGTACACCACATGAATTGCTTCAAAAAGGAAGGCTAAAATCATGCTAACATAATCAACATATTATAATATAATGATATGTCGGGTGCAGTGAATAAGAAGCAATGAATAATCCATATTGTAGAATTGCAAATTTTGTGAATAAATGTTAGTTTTAGAATAAGGTGGCTGGATGACATATCACATCACCTCCTGGCAGCTCCCGCAGCCAAGCTGATGCTTCGCATTCCTTTGAACGACATCCACGAGGCCGAGAGGGGGATCTTGATGTCTGGGCAGCCCAGGATCTCTATATTCATCGCCCAGGTCTGCGCCCCGGAGAGGTCACTCCGTTAGGCAGTCAGAGCCATTAATTAAATGAATATATATATATATATATATATTAGTTAAAATAAATAAGTAGTACAAGAATACAGATAAAAAGGTAGTGACGCGGTCCTGATGAACGGTCTCAGCCTGAAACGTCGACCATAGATCTTTTCCAAACATCCTGCTGGCCTGCTGAGTTCCTCTAGTATTTTGTGTGTGTTTGGATTTCCAGCATCTGCAGAATTTCTCTTGTTTGAGGTAGTGTTCATGGGTTAACAAAGCAGCTTGCTAATGTCATCTACATCATTGTCAGTAAAGATTGGAAGCTCAGACCATCATAGATTGGAAAGGTTCATAGGATATGCTGGCAGATGGGACTAGCGTAGAGTAAGCGTCTTGGTTGGTATGGAGTAGATGTTTCCATGCTCTTTAACTCTGTGTGAAAGTGATACGGAAAATGAAGGCGGAAAATGCCTTCCATTACTGACTGGTGTGGCCTGAGAAGAAAGTGTAAAATTGGCAAATTTTCTTTTTAAATTCTGATTTTTAATATTTTTAACTGAATAGTCTGAATAGCATCATCATCGAATTACAGTTGCAGCACAATAAACTCACTTATCTAGATATTCAAATCCAGCAAGCTCCAGGCATATTTGCACAACTGGAGCATAATTACAAAGTTTGGAAAGGACTATAAAAATTGCTCCTAAGCAACTTTAAGCTGCTGTTTGTGTACCTGGTCAATTGAACCAAAATGTCTTCAAGAAATTCTGGCATCAGAACTCAGCTTTGCTTTATGTTATAAGATGAATTATTACTCACAAAATAGCACAGAATTCCTTCAGTTTATCTATTTATTTATTTATTTATTTATTGAGATTTGGTTTTTTTAGATACAGCACGAAATAAGCCCTTCTGGTGACTCATACCCATCAATCCCCCAATTTAACCTGAGCCTAATCACAGGACAATTAATCTACCAACTGGTACGTCTCTGTACTGTGGGAGGAAACTGGAGCACCTGGAGGAAACCCATGCAGTCACAGGGAAAATGTACAAACCCCTTTTGAACCAGCAAAAGAGTAAATCGAAGACATCCAAAAACTAATCTCTCTGACCTGCATAATGTCCATATCCCTCCATCTTCGTTACATCATGTGCCTATCCAAACATTACTTAAATGCATCTAATGTATTTGCCTCTAATATATTTACCATACCAGGCAGCACATTCCAGGCATCCACTGCTCTCTGAGTAAAACAATTTATCCCTCACATCGCCCTTGAACCTACCCTCCTCTCACATCCCCTCTGGTGTTAGACATATCAACCCTGGGAAACAGATCCCCTCTGTCTACTCTATCTATGCCTCTCATAATCTTGTAAACTTCTATCAGATAAATCAAAGAATATTGAAGGATAAGGTGATGCTCTACCAGTAAAACTTTCCTTGGTGATTTGGTTGTTCTTTAATAATTGAGTCAATCCTGCTAATAAATGTAACATTCAGTCAGATGGAACTACATCATCATACAGATTTATGACATCATCCAACTTGTAGTCTATGGAAAATTAATTTGTCCTGTCTATTGACATTTATTGTAATTTATATGCACTCAAAAGCTCCCTCCAAGAGGGCCACAAACTTGTTGTTGTGTCTGGAGGCTTGATTGCCTCAATGACCTGGAGACCTATGTTGGCTGAAGTAAGAGTTCTACGCTTTGGCTCTTGGTAGGGTCACCCGTGCCAAACAGGTCAAAGGGTAGAGATCTACCAGTCCTCCAGGTATGGGGGTTCAGCTCAGGGCTAACAACCCTGACTGGTCAAGGGTAGAGATCTACCAGTCCTCCAGGTATGGGGGTTCAGCTCAGGGCTAACAACCCTGACTGGTCAAGGGTAGAGATCCACCAGTCCTCCAGGTTTGGGGGTTCAGCTCAGGGCTAACAACCCTGATTGGTCAAGGGTAGAGATCCACCAGTCCTCCAGGTTTGGGGGTTCAGCTCAGGGCTAACAACCCTGACTGGTCAAGCAAAAATTGTTAAGGAAACAACAATGGAGAATCCTTCTACATCTGTGTGCGATGGTATGGGAGACCAAAGACAACTTAGTGCCGTATCTTAGAGGCAGAAATGAAAACCAAACCTGAGGCACATAGAAAAGAAGGAAACAGAGATGGAGAACCTTCATTGCTGCGCTAAATGCCAGCCGAGTAAATATGTAAAGAGAGCTTGTTAGTCATGTATAGTAAAATAATCTTGTCCACCATTTCCTTCAAACAAAGTAACAGGAAATTGTTACTGGAAAACTAGAAATGACTAACAATATTTGAGAAACAATAACTCACTTTATTATATCACCCATTACTATATCCTGGATTATCTAAACGAGATAGAAGATTGGTTATCATGGTATTGTAGTGGTGGCTACACGCAGCGCTGCAATAAACGTCACGGAATCGGTGAGCTGCAGTTGCAAACTTCACGGCCTCGCTTTAAAGCCTTCCTGATCCCGCCCTCCCCGGGCAGGAATACTGTATATTCACAGTCCCGTCCCACGCGCGGGCTTTTCCCCTTGCTAGTGAAGCAGACTTGGCGCCCTCTTTGGAACCAGCCTCTATGCCGGCGCGCGCCGCTTTGTGAGCCGGTTTGAGTGCGCTGGGAAGTGGGTCGCCACAGTATTCTCATCCTTTAAAATTTAGCTTCTAGCAACTTTGTACATATTTTGTTCATTTATGTTTTATATTTAATAACTTTCTTTGTTCTACAACCACCCCTCACACTTTCCTTTCCCACCCCCTCCCCCTGCCAACGTCTAGATGTGGATATGAGACCGATCAGAATTTACTAGAATCAAAATGAGATTTATTATCACCACTAACATATATGACATGAAATTTGTTGTTTTGTAACAGCAATACAGCACAAAGACATAAAATTCCTATATGTTACCAAAATAAATAAATAGTGCAAACGAAGAGGAATAATAAAGGTAGTATTCTTCGGTTCATAGACTATTAAGAAAACATTGAGTGTGGGTCTTCAGGCTCCTGTACCTCCACCATAATAGTAGTTGTTAGGGCATATTCTGAAGAATTATACTAATGGTTTAAGATAGCGTTACCGAAGACGTGCAACAGCTCACTAAACCATAGGGCAAGAAATTTGACTAAAAGCATTACTCATAACATCTTTCATGAAGCAAATTGTGGTGAGCTATGGCTGCAGACAGTAAGGAGGCAGGTGGAGGCATGGCTGGTTCGGGAGGTGAGCCATGCTGGGGCATTGCGAGATGCAAAGTGTTCAAGCTGCTGGAGTTTGTATCTCTATCGGAGATGGAATGAGCATTTTGGCGAGGAGTCGATGCGGAAGAATTTTGATGCCTGTCCGCCTGAGCTGGGTGCGAGGTTGGTTCGTCAAGCACCGAGCCAATTTGGTGAGATAGAGAACAGCTTCGGGCGTGGCGGCCCAGGCATATCAGGGTGCTGGGTCCAGGTCCTAGAATGTAGCACTACCTGGTGCTTAGACCATTTAAGCACTAGTGCAGATAGACTGGAATCCCAAGTGCTGGGAATGGTGTTAAGGGCTAGGCTGATATTGCTTGCCCTCCTGCGAATGTTAATTCCTTTCTCCGTGGCCCCCAGGCTGTGAACTGATCTGGCTGCTATGCATTTTTTCCTTGCCGGTGTGAAAACTGGGACCAAGGATCGGCTTGGGCCTACTCCGACTGCTCTGGGAGCGGATCTGCGACTCTGTCGGGGTGCTATTGGCTTGCTTCTATTGTTTGAACAACGTGTTCTTTTTTCTTCTCTTTCTCTGTGCAGTGGTTTTTATTTTTTAAATTGGGTTATTTGAATTCCTTGCTTTGTAGCTGCTTATAAACAGACAAACTTCAAGATGGATAATTTATACATTCTTTGATAAAATGTGCTTTGAGTCATTTGCTTTGGAGTTATGAAATACAATAAAAACTATTAATTTCAACAGCAATCGGTTTTCAGATCTGAATTTGGATTGTAAATTGAATTTAAAATGCAGTTCAGCACAGTGGTGACCCTGGAGCTGCATACTGGGGTCGATTGCAAACCAGGAAATGCCCAATTGACATCAGATGTCTGGATATGCATGAATGCATCTCAGAGACACCAGTGATTAATACTTATTTTGGGTGTGTTAGTGTGAAGATTTAAGTGTTTGAAAATTACATGTAACCCAAAGGAAGCATTATTAATGCATTGTAACTAAAGAAATTGTCCTTCTGTTATCAATGATCTTTAGCATATAAAAATGTGATGTAATGTTGGGTCAGGAAGCCTCTCTCCAGTGTGACTCCAAAATGCTGTCAGCTTGTGTGTGCCGAATAAAGACTTTTATACTACCAGCTGCGTGTCTCTCCAGTGGTTTTCATTGACAGTCACAAAAGTAGTAAAGAGACGAGGTGAAGGATGACGCCTCCTTAAAGCACTGCCTCTTGAAGGTCTCCTCGTTGGTGGTGAGGCTCGAGCCCATGATGGAACTGACTGAGTCTACTGGGTCTTCTTGATCCTGTGCATCACTTATACAAAACAGCAAATGTTGCCCTGCAACTTGCTGAAGTCATCTAATAATGAACCCAACAGGCTGCTTTTGAAGTGAATATTTCATAAAGACTTCAAAATGTCAGATGCAATGATCACATGACACATGGAACGCACATAGGGGATGGATGCCAGCTCATTAATGATTTTCCTGTTTGTGAAGATTATCATTTAAATCAAAAGCCCAATCTATAATGTCTGTTATGTCACCTTAATGAAGAATTTTACCAATTTACCCCTACTACTTTCTTTAGAGGTGACACTATGAGTTTAAAATAAATAAGTAACACTCTAGTAATCTAGTAATTGTTCAGATATCATGACAGTTCAATATCCAGCTAACCAAATGACTTCTCTCCACACTTACCTTAAATTCACAGAGCCTTCTTCCCACAATCCTTATAAAATAACCAGGGTACTGATTCCCACATTCCCTCAAAAACAAAAGTTCTGTTTCCCATGCTCTCTTTAGACTCATTCCTTGTTTTCTGGAAAAGGTATTGTACTATTGTGTAACACCAAAGGTTGTTCAGTTACAACGTCCAATGGCGTGAAGAATCTGCCAGTCCAGCACCATCAAGGGTGGCATGGTAGCGTAATGGTTAGCACAACGCTTTACAGTGCTGGCAATCTGGGTTCAATTCCCACTGCTGCCTGTAAGGAATTCTTCTGTGACTATGTGGGTTTCCTCCCGGCACTCTGGTTTCCTCCCACAGTCCAAAGATAGACTGGTCAGTAGGTTAATGGGTCATTGTAAATTGTCCCATGAGGAGACTAGGATTAAGTCGAAGGATTGCTCAAAGGGCTGGAAGAGCCTGTCCCATGCTGCATCTCAATAAATAAAATGCAAGTGAACAGCTAATTGAAATTTTATTATAACTTGCTTTAATTTTTAGATTACTTTTAAATGTTCAAAAACTGTTTTGTGAAAAATCCTATTGCATAATCTAGAACACTGTACACTAATGTTCCTCCTATCTCTATCAATAGTACAATAACCAAAGCTAATTAAAGAATTATAAAAATTGATTTTTTTTTAATTGCAGACACGTGTCCTTCTAAAGAAGAAGAAGACAAACTACGATTGATGTTTTTATGCCTAAAGGTCAGACTTCCTGTAAAAAAGACACGTTTGCTTACGTTTGGAGTGGCTACATCTCAGGATATGGACCGGGACAAATCTGATGAGTACTGGTTTGCAATGTCCCAAGAAAAGTAAGTTTATGAATGGGAATCCTTGTCTCAGAACATGGCTATGGAACTTGCATTGCCATACACCACAATTAAATATAGATTGACAATACTAATTGTGTCCATTTAAGCATGGTACAACCTAGTTGACATTACATGTTATATTTCTGTGCTGTGATTTCTCTTTTAAACTGTGGAGGGAAGTAGAAATATAATTTACAATAAGATCAGTTTTGGTGCCCTTGTTAGTCATTATTTGCAGATGGGAATGCTAATAGCAGGGTGGAGATATGTCTCTTCCAAAGGAGGTGTAAGGTGCTCCTTCCCTCTGCTAGCCTGCAGGTCACCCTTGGGCAAGGGGTAGCACCTGCTTAGACCCCCGATCGGGGTCACATGAAGCCATAGGAGCAGGTGGTGAATGGTCATATGAGAAGCTAGTACACATCACCAGTCCTGGTTATGCGACCACTGACGCCAGGCAGACAATCTCTGAGGAGTATTGACAGTGGATGGGGGTCAACTTTACTGTCCAGGAGAATGAAATAGTAAACTATTTCTGTAGAAAAATTTGCCAAGAACAATCATATTCAAGGAAAGACCATGATTGGCTACATTATACGACATGGCACATTACAAACGAAAGGACATAGATGGGAATGCCCAAGGCTTGATCAGCAAATTCACAAAAGACACAAAATTTGGAGGTTTGTTGATAGAGGAAAAGGTTATCGTAGGGCATGGGTCCTCAGCCTGGGGTCTACAGACCCCTTGCTTCATGGCTTTAGTCCATGACATAAACATGGTTGGGAATTCCTGGCCTAGGGGAATCCTGATGAGTTAAGGGATTGGGCTGAAGAGTGGCAAATAAATTTCAATGAAATTAAGTGCGAGGTGATGCATTTTGGAAAGTGAAGCCAGAGTAGGCTTCTATGATAAAGAAGGCAAATGCAATGTTGTCATTTATTTCAAGGGGAGTAGAATATAAAAGCAAGGAAATAATGCTGAGCTTTTATAAGACACTCGTCAGGCTGCACTTGGAGTATTGTCAACAATTTTGGGCCCCATATCTTAGAAAGGATGTGTTGTCATTGAAGAGTCCATAGAAGGTGCAGGAGGATTGTTTCAGGAGTGAAGGGAGTTAACATATGAGGAGTGCTTGGCAGCTTTGGGCCTGTACTCACTGGAATTTAGAAGAATGCAGAGGATCTCATTGAAACCTACCGAATGTTGAAAGGACTAGATAGGGTGGATGTGAAGGGGATGCTTCCTATGGTGGGAGTACCCAGAACTACAGGGCACAGCCTCAAAATTGAGGGGTGACCCTTTAGAACAAAGCTAAGGAGGAATTTTTTTATCCAGAGAGTAGTAAATCTGTAGCTCTGCCACAGGCTGTGGTGGAAGCCAAGTCCATGGGCATATTTAAGATGGAAGTTGATCATTTCCTGATTGGTCAAGGCATCAAAGGATATGACAAAACAGCAGGTGTATGGGGTTGAGTGGGATCTGGGATCAGCCATGATGGAATGGCAGATCAGACTTGATGGGCTGAATGGCCCAATTCTGCTCCTATGTCTTACAAACTTATGGTCTTATTGGACTTATACCATGAATGGTAGGGCATGGGGGAGTGTAGTAAAAGGGAAGGACATCAAAGCACAAGTGCATAGTCTATTATAGACAGCGTGACAAGTAAACATAGTGGAGAAAACAGCATTAGCATGGTAGCCTTCATCAGTCATGGCACTGAGTATAAAATTTGGAACACTACATTTAATTTTTAAAAGTTGTTGGTGGGACTGCACTTGGAGTGCTGTGTACGATGAGTTTTTTTCAGATTATTGGGATAGGCCCCAGAAGATGGGAATGGAGAGGATTCTGAGGGAAGAGGAGACAAACGGGTGGGGAGGGGGCAGTGGTCATGATGATGCACGCTGTACATCTTTGTACCCAACACCCCACAGAACCATCTTAGCTTTTACTGCTCTCAATGGTGCAGCGGTAAAAATCAGTCAGTATCCTGGGACAGAGGTGAGCTTTCTTGATGCTCCTCAGGAAATAAAGGTGCTGTTGTGCCTTTTTGATCAAGATGGAGGAGTTCAGGGACCAGGTGAAATCATCGTAAGTGTGGACACTAAGGAGTTTGAAGCTTGATACACACTCCACTACAGCTCCATTGATGTAGATGGGGACATGAGTGTGGTTCCTAACATGCCTGAAGTCCACAATGATCTCCTTGGTCATTGTCAAGGGCACACCATGCAGTCAGGTGCTGGACCTCATCCCTGTAGGCCGTCTCGTCATCCCCTCTGATCAGGCCAACAACCGTTATGTTGTCTGCAAACTTGATTATGGAGTTAGAACTATGTACAGGAATGCAGTCATAGGTGAAAAGGGAGTACAGAAGAGGGCTCACCACACCAATTTAAGGCACTTAAAGGTGCCTTAGGGCAGTCAGGGTGAGAGCGGAGGAAGAGAGGTTGTCTAACTTAACAGATTGGGGTCTGTTAGTTAGAAAGTCCAAGGTCCAATTGCAGAGGGATGAGCTGATACCAAGCTGGCGAAGTCTGGCCATCAGCTTGGAGGGGATCACAGTGTTGAATGCTGAAACTAAAATCAATGAACAGCATTCTGACATAAGAGTTGGGGCTATCCAGGTGAAATGCTGTGGAGATGGCGTCCTCTGTTGACCCATTGGTGTGATAGGCAAATTGATGGGAGTCCAGAGTACTGGGCAGACAGGATTTCAGATGTGATAGAACCAGTCTCTCAAAGCACTTTGCAGTGATAGTTATTATGGTAACAAGTGGAGGCGTGGTAAAAGTGAAGGGAATAAGTTCCGTATTCTTGCTTATTTTGTGGGAGCCTGTAGCTTGGGACAGCCAGGTGTATCTTCTGCTGATCCCTGACATAATGTTCAGCTTACACTTGGGCATGCTGAAGTTTCATTGCTTCAGAATTGTACGTTTGCTAATGAAGGGTCGAATAAAGGATTCGGCTTTTGGAACAACCATTGGAGCTGGGGATGCATCATGCAAGTATCCGTAGCAGTTGTGGGCAGCAGCAATTGTTTTGGTTTGGTTTTGTTGCTGCAAGGGATATGCCTTTTATTATAAATATAATCAGAGAGGAGGAACAGGAGCCTGAAGACACACACTCAACATTTTAGGAACAGCTTTCTCCCCCTATGTCATCAGATTTATGAACAGTCCATTCACAAACAAACTTACTTACTTACTTCACACAAAATGCTGGTGGAACGCAGCAGGCCAGGCAGCATCTATAGGAAGAAGCACTGTCGACGTTTCAGTCCAAGACCCTTCAAAGTCCTGATGCAGATGTGCCACAGAATAACGGCAGATTGGCAGCTCTCCTCATTGAATGCATGAGATAGCATTAGTATTTATCCCTACAAGATTGTTCACCTTTGCTGGTTTCTTCATAAAGGATTGAACGTACTCTTTTGAACTTGAAAACTTCATTATTGTGGACCGCGTGTCATACAGTATCAATCAGCATGCTTAGTCTCCATGTGGTTTTGGTCCGGTTTCAAGGAACTGCTACACCATGTGAGAAGATATAGGCACTGCCCCAAATGCCGAGACATCAGGTTTACTGATAGCCCAGTCCACGTTAGAAATGCACAAAAGCAACAGAATCAGACAATAACCATCAATGTCAATTCTGCCTGAAGTCAAGCCAACAAGGTTCAAAGGAATCCAGTTTTTGACTGTCTACTTTGAAGATTCTACAGATTCTGTAGAAATTTCTACAGATGTACTGTGGAGAGCATTCTAACTGGCTGCATCACTGTCTGGTTTGGGGGGCGGAAGTGAACTACTGCATAGGATTGAAGTAAGTTGCAGAGAGTTGCAAACTTAGTCAGCTCCATCATGGGCACTAGTCTCTGCAGTATCCAGGATGCCTTGGGTTGGCACAGTGGTGAGCACAACTCTTTATAGTACAGGCGACCTGTATTCAATTCCCACTGCTGTCTGTAAGGAGTTTGTACGTTCTCCCCCGTGACCACATGGGTTTTCTCCGGCTGCTCCTGTTTCCTCCCACAGTCCAAAGGCATACTGTTCATAGGTTAATTGATCATCCTAAATTGTCCCGTGATTAGGCCCAGATTAATATCAGGGGAATACTGGGTGGCAAGGCTCAAAGGTCCTATTTCATGCTGTATCCAAATAAATAAATAAACTAATAAATCTTCAAGGAGCGATGCCTCAAAAAGGTGGCGTCCATCATTAAGGACCCCCATCACCCAGGTCACGCTTTGTTCTCATTGCTACCATCGGGGACGATGTACAGGAGCCTGAAGGCACACATTCAATGATCTGCCATCTGATTTCTGAATGGACACCAAACTGGGTAATCAGCTTGTGTGGATGCTGTGTGATGTCCCCACCTCACCCAAAAACAGACAGTACACCATATGCGATTAAATGAGTACAATTTATAAAGGTTACTATAACTAAGTGATTAATAACGATACAGTATATATGAAGGAAAAAAAATAAAGAAAAGGCGCCAAACTTATCAAAGTCAAAACCACTTCGTGCACAACTGTTGGAGCTCAATTACTGAAGTCTTCTGGCCACCATTCGATCCCCTCCAAACTCCTCGACTCGCAGCTCGGGACCATCCAAAGTGGTCAACCAAACACATCTAGTTTCATCTCCTCTCCTCAGGGTACCTCCTGGCCTCGGACCCCCACTTGGGGTCCATTCCTCGCCCAGTTTACAGCATTGTGTCCTCTCTCTCTCACCCCCTTGCGCCGATCTCCCCAAAACCCCGCCAACAATAGGTTACAGACTCAGAAGAAAGAACAACATTAATCCCGATTGGTTTACAAAGGAATTCAATTCTCGTTATCAGTAAATTTTAACCCAAACAAGCTTCCAGCACTCTCTCCCAACAAAGAAGCATTCCTACTTTTAACAAAACAAAGAAGCCATTTTGAATAACATACACAGTAACAAAGAAAAAGAAGAAACCCCCTTTACACTTGTATATTGTAACATACAGTGAAATGCATCATGGTACAATACAGTTCTAAAACAGATTAACATTTTATGTTTATCTCAGGTGTAATTAGAGTACTGTGCAGAAGATGGATATATCTCTATATATATAAAAATAGGGTGCCTAGGGATTTTGCACAGTGCTTTATTTGTCAACGTGGAGCAGAGAATGAGTTTGTAAATCTGGCGGGAGCAAAGAATGTTCGGAATGGTGAGAGTGGAGCACCACAGGAGGGGTGCGGGATGGGTGACAGAGAAGGAGTGCTGGGGCGGGGAAGTGGGTGGTCCAGGCAAGGTAATTTGATTCCAGATAATTGGTTTATTGATCATTACTGGATGTCCCTCTGGAGGTGCCCGCTCCCTCCCCACTCCCGTCTCCCAACCAGGAGATTGGGTCTCAGAGGGTGCAACACTGAATCAAGTTCACAGGTCTGGCAAGTGAGACAGAAAACACCGACTGCGAAGAAGTACATTAATCATTTATTTACAAACAGTAAAAATTCAACCAAACATTCATGTTCCACAAGTTACAGAAACCGCAAAGCTGAATATTCAGCAAACGTACATTCAACAAACATAAAAGTGGATGCAGAGCATCGCTTGCCTTAAACAAAGGAAGAGAGCAAGCCCCTTCCACATGCTATCCCATACCCGAGATGTTTGAAATTGGACACCAGGCAGCTAACCAATGGGAAAAGCAGCTGCAGTTTCTAAACTACCCAGTGATAATGGGAATGATTTTTGACAATCATGTCCCCCAAAGGACAAAGGGATCAGCCATGTTGAAAAGGTGGAGCAAACTCAATGATCCGAATAGGGCTAATTCTGCTCCTATATCTTGTAGTCTTATGGTCTTATGATTCCCCTTCCCACTCTCAGTCCACAGCAGAGACCCATATCAGATTCAGGTTTATCGTCACTCACATTTGTCATGAAATCTGTTTTCTCAGCAGCAGCAGTGCAATTGCCATAGATAAAATTACTACAGTACTGTGCAAAAGTCTGTGGCATGTGCTGTGCCTAAGTTTTTTGTACGCTTTTACCTTCACTGAATCTGGAAGAGCAGGGCCAAAGTGAAAAGAGGGTCAGAAACATATGGGCGACACCCACAGAATTTTAATGGGTAGATATTTTTTAATTTATTTTCTATGATCCTGAAGGTGTAAACCAGAGATGGAAATTATTCAGTAGTGAGTTACAAGCAAATCTTCTCACCCCAATGAATAATTTGGATATGGAGCTCGCTCTAGGAATTGGGTTTCTGATGTTCCATCCTGAGAAGAGCTAACATGAATTTAATTATCAGATGGACTAAACGTAAACTCTTCCCTAGATTGAGATGTGCAGACCAAATATTCACAACATCAATGACATTTCAACTCTACCTGATGTCGGAATGAAAAGAGCATTCATTCCCTCAGTGACGGGTTATTCTGCAAAGGTAAATAATGCAGGTTAGAGGCTGGAATCTGAATGAAAAGAGCTTCCATTTCCTCAGTGATCAGCTATTCTGCAGTGGCAAATAATACTGGTTAGAGCCTGGAAGCCTGTCTGTCACTGTACTGTCTGTGATCGTTCAGCAGCGATCTATATTTGACCAAGCACAGTAAATCAAATGGTGGTCTTAAGGGTGAGAGATACTCTGATGGTGATGCTCATAGATCCCGGGCACAGTCTCAATGAAAACCTAATCATTAACTCAGCTTCCATGAGAGATGATAACGAAGGTTTGACATATTGACACATTGACACAAACTACCTTAAACCGGTTCTACCCAAGAATTTTTTGTTCTGACTTGTGAAGTCAGTTCACACAGTTCAAGGATTGACTTTCCAAGGTCACAGAGTCAAAGTCATCCTGGGAGGTCTTTGTAAGTATTTTAACGCTGTCTCTGAATGCGTGCAGTCTAAGGAGGTCTGCAATGCAGACAAATATTCCTGCCCACACCTGTAGGATGAAGGAAAGGTCACCAATCCACTGTTCCTTCTATGCTGTGTGGATGCATGGCCACGCAGTAACTGAAATGTTCCTGCGCACATAATCTTTGTTGTCATGCAGCTGGAACTTGCTTTTATATTATGTTAATATTAATGAAATCTATGTTAATATAATTGTGAAATACCCCGTAATTAATTATGTTAATGAATATAATCCATAAATTTTCTAAATAATAAATGTCCCACAACAGTGACTTTGAAACATTATAGAGTGTCAATGTATTTACATTGTCAGTGTTTCAAATTACAAATTATTTATTTCTTTTTATTGAATTTTTCAATATTTTTTGAAAAATTACAAATTCTAACAATAAACCCAGAATGGAAGTTGGTAGCTCATTGTTATTAAACTGCCAGCCCGCTGAATGCTGACGCTGTCTAGTCAAAACATTTTATTTTTGCCATTGTGTCTGCCAGTTGTTCTGAATATCTGACATCGTTTACTTGTGCTGTGCATTATGGGTTGTATTTATTTGATGTGCATGTTACAAAAAATAACATTTAAAGTGTTGTGCAGATTTCAGGCTGTGGAAAAGTTTCCTGCTCAGAGCAATGGCTGGTCTGCACAGCTGTAAAAAAAATTAGAGAGAATTTTGCCCAATCCCCATGGAATTTAGCTGACCCTCCTGAAATGAGGAATGAGCAGGACCTGACCCCCATGGGAAAACCAGTAGTTGAATCTGGGGTCACAGATCCTTTAAACAGAACAGTTTCAGGAAAAATGGGGTTGGGAAAACTTAGTTGATTTGCAAATAAACCCACTTTTCAGGTCACCGAGGATGAAAATTTTCTGTTATAACAATATTTAAGGTTTTTAACACAAAGAGAAAAACAACATGTGCAGGTGAATGAAAATCCCACTGCAAAATGAGAAGATGGATTTCCTGATCCAGAAACTCAAGTGAAATTATTCCACTCCATATTAGCTCTTTTTGAACAGAATTGAGTTGTATTTCATCACTATTTTTTTCGGGTGGGTGGCATGGTAGCATTGCGGTTAGTGCATTGCTTTACCATCAAAAGGACCATCAATCACTGATCAGGATTTAATTCCTGCTGCTGCCTGTAAGGAGCTTGTACATTCTCCCCTCGACCAAATGGGCTTCCTCCCACATTCCAAAGATGTATGGTTGAGGTTAGTGAGTTGTGGTGCTGAAAACCTGGTGATGCTTGTGGGCTGCCCATCACAATCCACGTTGATTTGATTTGGTATAAACAACTAATTTCACTGTATGTTTCAATGTACAGGTAACAAATAAAGCTAATCTTTTTCTACATAATAATAGCATGGACAGGGTGAAAGCAAGTGGTGAATGGGTCATATGAGCGGCTGGATATGCGACCACTGATGCCAGGCAATCTCTGAAGAGTATTGGTAACAGCTGAGGGCACCCGCTTTGTAAAGCCACTGCCCAGAAGAAGGCAATGGCAAACTATTTCTGTAGAAAAACTTGCCAAGAACAATCCTGGTCATAGAAAGACCATGATCGCCCACGTCATATGACATAGCGCATAATGATGATGATGATATATCATAGCAAGTTCTGGTGACCATGAGGGGTGTAGTTAGGGTAAATGCAATCAGTCTTTTTTTCTAGGACTTAAATAAATATAGGCATCTGCTAGTCTCGTGAAACTATGGATTTGTGCCTTGGAAGGTTTTCAGGGCGCAGGCCTGGGTAGGGTTGTATGGGAGACCGGCAGTTGCCCAAGCTGCAAGCCTTCCCCTCTCCACGCCACCGATGTTGTCCAAGGGAAGGGCACTAGGACCCAAGCGGCTTGGCACCGGTGTCATCGCAGAGCAAAGTGTTGTTAAGTGCCTTGCTGAAGGACACAACACGCTGCCTCAGCTGAGGCTCGAACCAGTGACCTTCAGATCACTAGACCGATGCCTTATCCACTAGGCCACGCGCCAACACTTTCTAGGATTAAGGAATCAAGAATTAGAAGGTGAGAGGGGGAGATTTAATAAGAACTGAGGGTAACTTTCTTATACAAAGGATGGTACATATATGGAAGGAGCTGCCAAAAGAAGTGGTGAGGCAGGTGCAATAAAGACATTTGGACAATTGGAAAGGTTTAGAAGGTTAAGGTGAGGACTGTCTTGGATGGGGCATCTTGGTCAGCATGGGCCTATTGGGCTGAAGGGCCTGTTTTCATGCTGCAGTATCCCGCACACAAAGAACATGCTAGTTTCCTATGTGCAGCAACCTGCCCAGTCCTTTTAGTACACTGGGAATGCGGTTCCATCACCATTATCATTGCTACGGATGGAGTGAAACTGTTTGCATTGTGATGTTACCATTTAAGAACAGGCTCCAAAGCACACAAACTTTGCTGAATGCAGAGAGCTGTGAAAGAATGCAACTGAAAACATTGAGACTGTATACTTCAACCTGGTCTAACAAGGGGAAGCTAATGCTGTTCTTCTGTAAAGCTTGCAATTGAAGTTCTTGCTATTTATACAGACCGTGATAGGGTAATCTCCAACTCTGTCTTAATGACAAAAAGCAAAATTCAAAATTCAAAGTAAATTTATGATCAAAGTACATACAATATATGTCACCACATACTACCCTGAGAGTCATTTTCTTGTGGGCATACTCAACAGATCTATAGAATAATAACTAGATCAGAATCAACGAAAGACCGCCCAATTTGGGCAATCAACCAGTGTGAAGAAGAAAACAAACTGTGAAAATACAAAAAGAAAGAAATAATAATAATAAATGTCAAAAACATGAGATGAGATGAAGAGTCCTTGAAAGGGAGTCCATAGGTTATGGGAACATTTCAATGATGGGATGAGTAAAGCTGAATGAAGTTATCCCCTCTGCTTCAAAAGCCTGATGGTTGTGGGGTAATAACTGTTCATGAACCTGGTGGTGGGATTCCTTCTTCTTGCTGGCAGCAGGGAGGAGAAGACAGCATGATCTGAATGATGAAGAAGAAGCATAAGAAGCTACTTAAAATGTTAATTGAAGGAATGGATTTCAGATGAATTTGACCAGTGTTTCGTATCTGTAACCTATTAGCAGAGAACTGGCAACCCTCAAAACTGAAGCTCTTTCCTTAATCTACTTAAATTTTTTGAATTCAAGTATTAAGATTCAAAACTCAAAGTAAAAATTATCGGTGTACAAACATGTCAGGGTAGCAGCGTTCGCACCACATGTTTGTGGTGACCCTGAGATTCTTTTTCTATAGGCATACTTAGCAAATCTGTAGAACAGTAACTGTAAACTGCAAACAAGCTCTGCAAATACAGATAATAAATAAATAGCAATAAATTACGAGCATGAAATAACAAGATAAATGAATCGCCCTGCACATCAGCTTGGAGGAATTTTACTTGCTTCAAGTCTGGCATGTTGGTGCACTTTCTTGCATGAACTGGTTGCTTCTGGTCCTTCCACAACATTTCTATAGGATTAAGGTGAGGACTTTGACTCAGTCATTACAAAACACAAATGTTTTACTTTTTAAACCATTCTGTTGTTGATTTACTCTCGTCTTTCAGATCATTGTCTTAGTGCATTATCCAGCTTTTATTAAGCTTCAGGTGATGCTCTGCTACCCTGACATTCTCCTATAAAATGTCTTGATACAATTTTGAATTCATTGTTCCCTCAAAGATTGCAAGCTGTCTAGGCTTTGAGGCAGCAAAGCACCCTCAAACCATGATGCTCCTTCCACCACACTTCACAGATGCGATGAGGTTTTGGTGCACAGTGACCTTCTTCCTTCAAACATAGCAATGTGCATTTCTGCCAAAAGTTCAACTTTTGTTTCATCTGTCCACAAAACATTGTCCCAGAAGTGTTGTAGAACACCCAGGTGGTGTTTTGCAAACTTAATGCATGCAGCCATGCTTTTTTTGGAGAGCAATGGTTTTGTCTATGGTGTCCTTCCATGAATCAGTGTTTTTCTTATAGTGGACACATGAATGAAGACTTTAACAAGTTCTCGAGATTTCTGCAGGTCTTTTACTGTTACCCTTGGGTTCTTTTTCACCTCCTTCAGCAATGCACATTGTGCTCTAGGTGTGATCTTTGTAGGATGCCCACCCCTAGGGAGAGTAGCAACAGTACTGAGTTTTCTCCATTTGTAGACAATTTTTCTTACTGTGAACTGAGGAACATTCAGGTCTTTAGAAACACTTTTGTCGCCTTTTCCAGCTTCATTCATCTCTCTAATTCTTCTTCTAAGGTCCTTTGAAAGTTTTTTTGATTGAGGCATGGTGCACATAAGCAGATCTTCCTTGAGAGGAGCAGGCTCTGACTTAGAGTATCTTTCTTATAGGGCAGCACACCTCTACAACCCACACCTCCAATCTCATCTCATTGATTGGAACACCTGACTCCAAAGAGCTTTTGTAGAAGGCATTACCGCAGAGGTTCACATACTTTTTCCAACAAGAACATGTAATTTGGATCATTTTCTCAATAAATAAATGAACAAGTATAATTTTTTTCTGTTATTTATTTAATTGGGTTCTCTTTATCTAGTTTTAGGACTTACGTGAAGATCTGATCACATTGTAGGTCATATTCATGCTGAAATAGAGAAAATAATGCAGGGTTCACAAACTTTCTCTCACCACTGTATGCACTCTGATAATACATTTTACTTTTAACTTTGAACTAATTTGCATCCTGTATTGAAACAGGCTTTTCCATTTTGTTCATCTCTTTATCATAGATGGGTTCATTCACCGACACAGCCTCCATTTCTATAACACTTGCATATCCAGTGACTCATGGCACTTCATAGGAGCTTTATCATACAAAATTTGACCCTGAGCCGCTAAAGAACCTGCTGTTAGATGCAAAGCTTG
Organism: Hypanus sabinus; assembly: GCF_030144855.1. Classification (NCBI taxonomy): domain Eukaryota; kingdom Metazoa; phylum Chordata; class Chondrichthyes; order Myliobatiformes; family Dasyatidae; genus Hypanus; species Hypanus sabinus. Next base: position 12,411,571 of record NC_082729.1, on the reverse strand, counting down.
ATTAACAGAGGAATTTCAAGGAGCATCTTACAAAAGGAGAGGTGTAGAAGCAGAAAGAATTAAGATAAAAAAATCTTAATTTAAGCTGAGTCTTAAGCACAACTGGTGTATTAAGAGTTACACTATTCGGCAATTACTGAAGATTGGGGTTGGGTTGCTTCTCTTTCGGTTCTGACATCATCACCATCATCACTTTGTTCCATGTCATATGATGTGGGCGATCATGGTCTTTCATGACCAACATTGTTCTTGACAAATTTTTCTACAAACGTGGTTTGCCATTGCCTTCTTCTGGGCAATGTGTTTACGAGACGGGTGACCCCGGCCATTGTCAATACTCTTCAGAGATAGTCCGCCTAGCATCAGTGGTCTCATAACCAGGACCATACAACCATTTTTCTTCAAGCATACGACCATCCACCGCCTGCTCCCATGGCTTCACCTGACCCTGATCTGGTGTGGGGGGTGGGAGGCTAAGCAGGTGCTACACCTTGCCCAAGGGTGACCTGCAGGGCTAGCAGAGGGAAGGAGCACCTTACACCTCCTTTGGTAGAGATGTACCTCCACCCTGCCACCCATCAATTCTTTCAGTGTGAAATGGTCAGCCCACTGCACACCAGCTATCAGTTGGTGATATATCGGTAATGTAAAAGTTTCTTTAGCTTTGCCCAGGGTCATAAAAGCTCAGAAGAAGTGAACCAAAAATCCCAGTGTAAAGTTATGTAACTCAGTAAGTTGAACAGTACCTGCGAAAGCACTAACAGACTTCTCACTTTGCAGCTTAAAACATACTGGACCCGATGAAAGGTTATGAATTTGTACCCTTGCCTTTGTCTCTTCCACTGTAGATCTTCCTGACCCCCTTAACGATTCCAGCATTTTTCTTTAATATTGAACTTGCTGGGGGTGGTCATGTCTGTAACAATTTAACTTGTAATAAATTAAGATTGTCAAACCATTTAAGTAGTGTACATCTAGTCAACCTATAATATAATAGTTAGATGAAAGGGTAAGGTTTTGGTTATGTTGTATAAAATGGTCTATTTACCTATCTATCTATGTGGTTAGTTAGTTCGTTAGAGATACAACGCTATACAGGCCTTTCCAGTTCAACACACCACGCCACTCAGCCACCTATCTAACCCTAGCCTAATCACAGGACGATTTACAGTGACCAGTTAACCTACTAACCAGCATGCTTTTGGTCTGTGGGAAGAAACCGAAACACTCGGAGGAACCCCAAACTTCCTGACCTTGCGTCAGGTCTAAAATTGGCAAAGTTTGGAAGTGATAGCTACACTCTGGTGCTTCTACACTTTATCCCTGCAAAGTCCAGTGCTAATGATTCATTCTCAACAATAAAGGTCCTGCTTTCATGCTGTGGTACTGTTTCCCGGATGGTAGCAGCTGGAGTAGTTTGTGGTTGGGGTGACTTGGGTCCCCAATGATCCTACGTGCCCTTTTTACACACCTGTCTTTGTAAATGTCCTGAATCATGGGAAGTTCACAACTACAGATGCACTGGGCTGTCCGCACTACACTATGCAGACTCCTGCGATTAAGGGAAGTACAGTTCCCATTCCAGGCAGTGATGCAGCCAGTCAGGATGCTTTCAATTGTTCCCCTGTAGAAAGTCCTTAGGATTTGGGGGCCTGTGCCAAAGTTCCTCAACTGTCTGAGGTGAAAGAGGCACTGTAGTGCCTTTTTCACCACACAGCTGGTGTGTACAGAACACGTGAGGTCCTGGGTGATATGGATGCCAAGGAATTTAAAGCCGTTTACCCTCTCCACCCCAGATCAATTGATGTCAATAGGGGTTAGCCCAGCTCCATTCCTCCTGTAATCCACAACCAGCTCCTTTGTTTTGGCAACATTGAGGGAGAGGTTGTTTTCTTGACACCGCTGTGTCAGAGAGATGACTTCTTCCCTGTAAGCCACCTCGTTATTGTTTGAGATAAGGCCAATCAATGTAGTGTTGTCAGAAAGTTTAATTAGCAGATTAGAGCTGTGGGTAGCGACACAGTCATGGGTATACAGGGAGTAAAGGAGGGGGTTTAGGACACAGCCCACTATTAACCACCTGCTGGTGATCTAACAGGAAGTCCAGGATCCAGCTGCACAAGGCAGGGTTAAGGCCTTGTGCAGCTGGTGTTTGTGAAAATAAATTAAAATTCTTGTGTTTGCAAATATAAATTAAACATTTTTTACAAGAAAAAACTTAGTCGTAAGCAGTAAAAAAGCAGTTGTGGCGTGTAATCTGACACCGGGTGCAGCACATCTGGTACAGGTGTTCACCAATGGGGTGTTAGCGATGCACCACATCTGTACTGCCCCAAGACGTGGTCATCACCAGGCTGATGCAGAGGTGCCACAGAATGATCGCAGATTGGCAGCTCTCCTCATCAAATGCATGCCAGTCATTTGGTTGTGGGAACATTTCAATGATAGAGCAAGGGAAGTTGAGTGACATTATCACCTTTGGTTCAAAAGCCTGATTGTTGAGAGGTGGTAACTCTTCCTGAACCTGTCAGTGCGAGTCCTGAGACTTCTGTGCCTTCTTCCTGATGACAGCAGCAAGAAGAGAGCATGTCCTGGCCGTTCCTAATGCCTTCATCAAAGGAAATGGTTTTAAAGTGCAAAATATTGTGCCGAGTTTTCTTAAAATGGGGCCAGAAAACAACAACTATGAAACAAAAGAAATAATAATAATTAATAAATAAGCAATAAATATTGAGAACATGGGATGAAGAGTCCTTGAAAGTGAGTCTATTGGTTGTGGGAACATTTCAATGATGGGACAAGTGAAGTTGAGTAAAACTGCAAAAAAAAACCTAGCGTTTGTAGTCAATATATTTAGTAGTGTAAACTTTTAAGAAGTAATTGGGAGCTGGATGGCAGTTTTTCCTGAATTAACCCTCCTTTTGCAGATTCTATTGCAAAGGGACTGTGCATGAAATTTAATTTTCTTTATACTTCACATTACTTCAACAAGATTTGAATGCTTATAAAAGCACTTCTCATAAGCATTCAGCCTCTTTAGTGCGCAGATGATATACCTGGCTCTTTTATGGTAAAAGGCAAAATAGCTGTTCAATCTAAGGAAATCAGTCTCATTGTCATATTTGCATGGCCCACCCATATCCCCCAAGTAGATTGGCTAACTGCCCATGCTTGTTATATCCATAAGTGAGCAGTTTTGCTTCCTGTTCTGTTTGTTGTAGCTTTCATCTTCAACACACCTGCTTTTAGGATTTAAGATGTGGGCCAATGCTTTTTATATAAATTTCAGTAACTTTTAACTATCTTACCTGCTGCTTTGTTTAAACAGCTGGTGTACTAGACTTAGAACTGAGCACAGAGCTGTGAATGATTGCCTACATTATCTTTCTGTTAACTGGGGCAGGCATCTGATTAGCCAGTGAAAGATTTATAACCCTGTTCATAGCCTACTTTCAAAGCCCAGTCTGGAGACTGGAGAGGTTTGGCTGAGAGAAGTCTGTTTGGTAAGTACTGTATAGATCTTCCCAATGAGGGAACAAACCAGCATTTTAGTTGATATTTCTGGTTGTATTTTATTGGAATGTGAATGTATACAAGGTGAATTGAAGTGGAGTTGCAAGTACTAATATTATTAGTGCTTATAATTATTATTTTATTAGTAGTACTAATAATATTTCTTTACCTGTATCTGTCTGTATTACCTTCTGGTATGAGGTGTGGGGCACTGAACAGGATTAAAATGAACTGCAGAAGGTTGTAAGCTTACTTAGCTCTATCACGGGCACTAGCCTCCACAGTGTCCAGGACATCTTCAAGGAGTAATTAGAAAGGTGATGCCCAGCATTAAGGACCCTGTCACCCAGGTCACGATTTGTTCTCATTGCTACCATCAGGGAGGAGGCACAGAAGCTTGAAGACACACACTCAATGATTCAGGAACAGCTTCTTCCCCTCTGCCATCAGGGAGGAGGTTCAGGAGCCTGAAGACACACACTCAACGATTCAGGAACAGCTTCTTCCCCTCTGCCATCAGGGAGGAGGTTCAGGAGCCTGAAGACACACACTCAATGATTCAGGAACAGCTTCTTCCCCTCTGCCATCAGATTTCTGAATGGACATTGAACCCATGAAAACTACCTTTTTTTTAGCACTATTTATTTAATTTAACAGTTTAAAATATAAACTTAATGAAATTCATTTTTTTCTCTATTATGTATTATACTGCTCTGCTGCCTCAAAGTCAACAAACTTCACAAGGTATTAAACCTAATTGTGATTAAATTGACACAAGTCTTCTATTTGCAGCTCAATTTACAGCAAGCAGTTCCTAAGAAAATAAGGAAGGAGTATTATTAATTGAGTTTTATCATGGCTTTAAAGATTAGCTTGGTATAGTATCTCGTAAGTTCTGGGAATTGAGTTTGCATCTCTGTGGTGAACTACATATACCTGTCTGGACGCGCCCCCCTGCTGACTGCTCCTGTGGCTCCTCCCACAGACCCCTGTGGACACGCCCCCCTGCTGACTGCTCCTGTGGCTCCTCCCACAGACCCCTGTGGACATGCCCCCTGCTGACTGCTCCTGTGGCTCCTCCCACAGACCCCTGTGGACACGCCCCCTGCTGACTGCTCCTGTGGCTCCTCCCACAGACCCCTGTATAAAGGTGATTGAGACCTGAGCCCGGTCTCTCAGTCTCCAGGATATAGTTTGGTGGTCACTCACTGTTTGTTCCTTCTTCCAATCAATAAAAGCTGATATCTCGCTTTTATGTCTCAGAGTGAGTTATTGATGGTGCATCAATCTCATTATGAAGAAATGAATAAATTGTTCGCTCAGGGTTACAGGAAGGACTCAATCAGAGCACTTTGTGCAAGTCTAGACGTGAGATGAATTTTATTTGATCGACTTGGTGCAATAGCAATATGTAAACTCTTTTGCTGCAAGCAATGTAAACGGAAGTTGTTAAAGGAAATTGACCACTCCTGACAATGTCTGATGTTTAATTAAATGGAAGCTATTACTAATCCTCATTTGACTTCTGGCAATGTCTGATGTTTGATTAGATATGTAATATGGTCTCCTCTTACTGTAGAACGATCTAAAGTTGTTTTGCTTTCCTTTTTGTAAATGCAGCAGAGAGTTTGCAGGCTTCCATTACAAGTTGTTAATTGCCTCGAAGGTTGGAGTTGAAAATGGTGTGGAAGGTTGCTGTAGGTTACAACAGGATGTAGAGTTGGGTGAGGTGGCAAAAAGCGTTCAGTCCGGAGAGAAGTGTGAAGTGTTACACTTTGGAAGATTGAGCGTTAAGCCCATTAGTCAGATATTGCCTGTTATGCATTGGTGTTTAGGGCAGTAATGAAGGTCCTCCATTTCTGACTGTCCTTGGTCATCTTTCTTATAGTGTCCCAGGTGTAGTTCAGGGTCCCCGTTTCTGCCTCTAGGGTACGGAGCTAAATTGTGCTTGTTCTCCCGCATTTCCTCCGCCCTACAGGGGTCCAATGAAATGCTGTTTTGATTATGGAGTTGGCCTCTTCTCATCATGTACCCAAACCATCTGCAGCATTTCCTCATGATGATTGTGGCAATGTCCTCTTGGTGACACTGATGGAGTAGGGTGTGGTTGGAGATCTATCTTGGTCAGAAAATGAAAGGTGGAATAAAAGGTGAATGCCAGGATTCTTGGTAATGTGGAGAAGTGGAGGAATCTTGGGATCAAAGTCCATTGATCCCTCAAAGTTGCTGAGCTAGTTAATGGGGTGATTAAGAAGGCATATGGTGTGCTGGGCTTCATTTGTCAGGAGACAGTTCAAGAATCCAAGGTAATGTTACAGCTCTATAGAATTGTTTAAATAACACTGTAGGATGATGTTCAGTTGTGGTCACATTATAGGAAAGATGAGGAAGCTTTAGAAAAGATATTTACCTGGATTGTTTGTGTTGTTTGACGTGGGCGATCGTGGTCTTTCCATGAGCATGATTGTTCTTGGCAATTTTTTCTACAGATGGGGCTTGATGTTGCTGCCTTCTGGGCAGTGACTTTAAGGGGGGTGACCCCAGACATTATCAATACTCCCCTGAGATTGTATGCCTGGCATCAGGAGCCGCATAACCAGGACTTGTGATGTGGTCCAACTGCTCATACGACCATCCACCACCTGCTCACGTGGCTTCAAGTGGCCCTGACTGAGGGGGCTAAGCAGGTGCTACACCTTGCCCAAGGGTGACCTGCAGGCTAGCAGAGGGAAGGAGTGCCTTGCACCTCCTTTGGTAGAGATGTACCTCCATCTTCTCACCATGAGATACCAAGATGCTCCCTGGATGTCTAATGGGAAAGGGATGAGTAAGCTAGAGCTTTTCTCTTTGGAATGAAGGTGGGAGTGAGGCCACTTGATAGAAGTGTCTGAGATTGAGAGACATACAGAGAGTGGACAGCCAGCATCATTCTCCCAATGGTCGATACCAGAGGGCACCCTTTTTAAGGTGAATAGAGGAAGGTCTAGGGGAGATGAGAGGTAAAGTTTTGCCAAAGAGTTGCCGGTGTCTGGAATCCACTACTGCGAGTGGTGATAGAGGCTGACACAATAGGGACATTTAGGAAACTCTTGGATGGGCATACGGATGTAAGGGTAAGAGAGGATTATGTAAGAGGAAAGACTTGGATTGATCATAGACTATGCTTGTATTAGTGTTCACAGTCTCATGAGGGTTTTTAAGGAGGAGATTGACGGGTATCTAATTAGTCAGGGTATCAAGGGATATGGGAAAAAAGATGAAAATTGGAAGTAGACGGGAGAATAGTTAAGTTCATGGTGGAGTGGTGGAGCAGACTCGATGGGCCGAATGGCCTACTTCTGCTCCTTTGTCTTGTGATCTTGAGGCAGAGCCTGTACTGCTCTTTATGGTTCTATGTGCTAATAGTAGAGAGGTTGGAGGCAAACTAAAGGTCTGTTTTATCCAAAAACATCAAGAACTGTTCCAAATGATTATTTAAGGTACCCAGATAGCAAATAAGGATTCCTGAGATGTGAAACTCTTCAAAAAGCATAAATTGCTTTCTTCTTGAAGTTAAAACTTGTATGCTTGTTTCTGAATGTACAATTTTTTTCAAATTTGCCATTTAAAAATATTCTCCTTATTTTGTAGTAAATGGCAAAAATACTATCTTTTTCTTTTGAATACCTTGGTTTCTCTGTATGTAGATCTCTTTATTAATGAACTCTCTTAATAGTAATCTGATTTTCTGCAAATAATGGAAATCGCCAAAATTCCAGTCTGTATTAATATTCTGCCAGAAGTTTTACTGCAAAGCATCCTGTAGTTGGCACTCCAATTGCGAGCATAAACTTTTGAGTGTTTCTTTTAAAGAATACTACATGATTGAAATCTCACTGTTAAGACTTGGACTCCAATGCAGCCTAAGGAAGAGACTTAAACCCTGTCTGCCCCCTTTCTGTTCATAGTGCTAAGTAGTTATCTAGCATGGAACGGCCCCCTTTCCTTAACCTGTCCACGCTAAACAAATTGCCTACTTGAACTAGTCCCATTTGCTTGTATTTGGCCCATATCCCTCAAAACCTTTCCTATCCATGAATGATGTCAAATACCAAAGAGGTTGCCAGTATTCTAATATTACCCCCTTAAATGACCCAATAATCCAATTATGGTAATGGTTGTTTTGACTGTATTTCCAGTATTTCGAGAATAACTGCAGCTCAAAAGCAGTGAATTGGTTATGATGCATTTTGGATTGCTAGGATGCACCACAGAAAGCGACATCTATCATCCTGGACCCCAGCCGTCCAGGCCCTATTCTCCTCTCGCTTCTGCCATCAAGAAGGAGGTACAGGAGTCTTGGGTCCCACACCACTGGGTTTCAGGAACTCTGAACCAATGTGGATAACTTCACTTGCCTCAACCCTGAACTGATTCTATAACTTAAGGACTCACTTTCAAGGGCTGTACAACTCATTTTCTCAGTATTTGTGATTGCTTATTTCTTTATTTGTATGGTTTTGCACTTTGCTTGTCAGTCTTTGTTTATGTGTAGTTTTTCATTGATTCTATTGTATTTCTTTGTTCTATGGCAAGGGTTCCCAGCCTGGGATCCATGGACTCCTTGCTTAATGGTATTGGTCTATGGTGCATAAAGGGTTGGGAACCCCTATTCTGCTGTGAATGTCTGCAAGAAAATGATCTCATGGTAGTGTATGGTGACATATGTACTTTGATTTTAAAAACTTGCCAAAGAAAATATATTCAACTTCCATTTCCTGTTCTGTCATTTCAGCGTGTCTGAATTCCACAAATACCTGAAGCACTGGAGACCTGATATTTATCTATTTGAAGGAATGGGAGATACTCGTGCAGATGACTTTGTTCTCTTGGATGTCAAGTGTCCATTCTCCTTGAATGAGAAGCTTTTTGATAGACTGTTTGATGATTGGGAGGTGAGTCAAATCATCTTCTCTGGATCGTAGATACAGGTTATCTCATGTCCATCCATGAGACATTGTTCATACTTTCATTGCCGGCCAGAGCGCACTAGCAAGATGCTGAATTACGAACACCAGAATCAGAGACCACTCACCCTGTACATTCTCTCCTCCCCCCAACCCTGAGGGCAGTAGATAAAAGACCTGAAGGTATGTACCACTAGGCTCGGGACAACTTCCATCCTGCTCTGTTATAGAACCACTCGGTATGATAAGATGGGCACTTGACCTCTCAGCCAACCTCATTGATGTCCTTGCATCTTGCTGTCTGTCTGCTGCACTTTTTCTATAATTTTAACCCTTTATTCTACATCCTGTTGCCTTGTACTACCTCAGGTCACTTGTATAACGGATGGCATGCAATAGTTTGTCACTGTATTGGTACAAGTGACAATTATAAACCCTTCAGGTAAGGTGTACAAATGCATGTCAAATTATGATATTAGCTGTGGTAAAATGAACGAAACATTGGATCAATTGGCAAACGGTTAAATTTCATTTTGAAACTGGCTTTTGAGGCAGTTTCTCCTTGGCCAACTAGAATGCTTAACTACTGTCACACATCAGTTTAGTGTTCTGGTTCTGCTTAATCTAATCATGTGGCCTATTTACAAATGAGGAAAATCTGCAGATGCTGGAAATCCAAATAACATACAAAATGGCCAGGCAGCGTCTATTTGGGGTGGGGGGGGGTGGGGGGGAGAGTACAGTTGACATCTTAGGCCAAAACGTCGATAGTACTTTTTTTTCCCCCATAGATGCTGCCTGGCTTGCTGAGTTCCTCCAGCATTTTCTGTGTGAAATTTGCCTATTTATTCGGTCTCAAAATATGTTAAACCATAACACAAAGAATTAGGTCACTTGCCTAATCGAGTCTGCTCCACCATTCCATCATGGCTGATTTATTATCCATTTCAACCCTATTCTCCTGCTTACTCTCCATAACCTTTGATGCCCTGACTAGTCAAGAACCTATCAACCTCTGTTGTTTTTTAACTTCAAAACATTAGACAAATTCAAAGGAAGACATGGGAGTCTGAAATGTGAGTCTGACTTCATGTTTACTTTAAGTGAGGTACGTGCATGAATCGCTTGGTAGAATCGTGATCGTGCAATTCATGTATTTTTACATATAACCTGTAATGAATTATTTAAATGATCAAGGCTTAATCAAACAATATATTTTCTGTGTATATAATATGAAATATTAACATTAACATAAAATATTAACTCTTTAAATATATTCAATAATTTGGCTTCCACGGCCAAATTTTAGGCTCCAATTTTAAATTGACTGTGAAAGCTTGAGGTACAAAAGGTCTGAGTTGTAACTTAAGTACCAGTTACAGTGAAGTGCAGTCAGTGTTGGTGATGCGACTGTTGTCAGTGATGTGGGAAAACCTCAGGGACAATAGAACATAGAGCATTACAGCACAGAACAGACCATTCTGCCCACAATGTTGTGCCAACCCTTTAACCTACTCTAAGATCAATCTAACCCTTCCCTTGCACATAGTCCTCCATTTCTCTATCATCCAGGTACCTATCTTAAGAGTTTCTTAAATGTTTATGTATCTTCCTCCACTTTTTTTATTTAAAAAAAACTATCTCCCCACTATACTTTCCTCCAATCACTTTAAAAATTATGCCCCTGGTATTAGCTATTTCCACCCTGTGGGGGGGAAATGTTTCTGGATGTCCGATTGATGTCTCTTGTACACTTTTTTAAAAAGTCACCTCTCATTCTCCATAACTCCAAAGAGGAAAGCCCTAACTGGCTCAGACTAGCCTCCTAAGACATGCTCCCCAATCCAGACAGCATCCAGTAAATCTCCTCTGCAGCCTCTCTAAAGCTTCCACATCCTTCCTATAAATGGGGCAACCAGAACTGAGGACAATATTCCGAGTGTGGTCTAACCAGAGCTGCAACGTTACCTTGTGGCTGATCAGCCCAGATCCATGTCCCAGAGTAAACACTGTCCTGTGTTTTACTTCCATCTCTGAACTGCAGTGAATATCCAATCTTTGCACAAGTGTTTGGTTATTTTTACTAGTGATGTAGGAGTGTTGCACAGCTGACTACCAACTAACATTAAAGTGCTGGAATAAGCAGACACATGAAAACGTGCCTGTAATTTTGGAAGTCTGATTGAATTATCACCCCCTATTTGCAGGTCTCTGGTAATTTGCAAAGTTCAAATATATTTATTGAAGTGCATATATGTCACCATATATAACCCTGAGGTTCATTTTCGTGTGTGTGTGGGCACACTCAATAAATCTGTAATAGAATTAGTGAAAGACCACACCAACTTGGGTGTTCAACCAGTTTGCAAAAGACTACAAACTGCACCAATACAAAAAGAAATAATAAATATTGAGAACTTAAGATAAAAAGTCCCTGAAAGTGAGTCCATGGGTTGTTGGAACACTTCAATAATGGGGCCAGTGAAATCATCCTTTTGGTTCATGAGCTTGATGATTGAGGGGTGATAACTGCTCCTGAACCTGGTGGTGAGAGTACTGAGGCTCCTGTATCGCCTTCCTGCTGGCAGCAGCAAGAAAAGAGCATGACCTGGCCTTTCCTACTGCCTTTAACAAAGGCAATGGGTTCAAAGTGTAAATTATTGTTCAGGGGCTATTTAAAATAGGGCAAGGAAACAACCTGTCCTCTTCCAGACTTTAATCAAGTCACTCACTATTTGAGTTGAAAGTAGTATATTTTGGACTGTTGCCAAGTAGTAGTTCAGTTGCACCGTCTAACTTCAGTTGTACTCCACTGGCATGGGCTCTGGGCAAGCCTGCTGGACCTTCCACCTAAATTGCCGGTAATGATTAGCGAAGGTCTGTCAATGAAGTTCATGAAGGAATAAATTTGCTAAGGCATGAGTCCCCAGCGGCAGCCATCTGAACGCAAGGTTCATTCGTTGGAACATTCAGAAAATGTGATGAATTAACCATCAGAAAGTGACTTTTTAAAAAGAGTGTTTGAGATGGGGAAGTGATGCCAAGTTGAACGCAGCTCTCCGACAGTGCCAAGCAGGTGACAGGTTCCCATCATTGAAATGTTCCCACAACCTATGGACTCATTTTCAAAGACTCTTTCTCATGTTCTCTATTTATTGCTTGCTTGTTGCTTTCTTTTTAATATTTGCACAACATGTTGTCTTTTGCACACCAGTTGAACGCCCAAGTTGGCGTGGCCTTTCATTGATTCCATTATGGTTATTATTCTATTATGGATTTCTTGAGTATGCCCACAGGAAAATGAATCTCAGGGCTGTAAATGGTGACATTTATGTACTTTGATAATAAATTTGCTTGGAACTTTGCTAGATGTGAACAACTTGCTTGGAAATTGCATGGCCATTCAGCTAATGAGTTCAAGGTTAATGTATTGTCAAAGTACATGTCACCATGTACAACACTGAGGTTAATTTTCTTGCAGGCATTCACAATAAATACAAGAAGCACAATAGAATCAATGAAAGTTCGCACTCAACGGGGTGGACAAGCAGTAAATGTGCAAAAGATGACAATCTGTGCAAACACAAAGAAATAATAAATAAGCAACAAGTATCAAGAACATGGAGGGGGGAGTGGTGAGGAATCAATATATCAATAAGGTTTGACTTGAGGATCTGAGTTGGGAAAGACCGTGAGAGATAGAAGCAGAATTAGGCCATTTGGCCCATCGAGTCTGCTCCACCATTTCATCATGGCTGATCCATTTCCTTCTCAGCTCCAATCTCCTGCCTTCTCCCCATTTCCCTTAACACCCTGACTAATCAAGAATCTATCAACCTCTGTCTTGCATATGATTTGGCCTCCACAGCTGCCTGTGGCAAAGAATTCCACAGATCCACCACTCTCTGGCTAAAGAAATTCCTTCTCATCTCCATTCTGAAAGGATGCCCCTCTATTCTGAAGCTGTGCCCTCTGGTCTTGGACTTCCCCACCACAGGAAACATCCTCTCCACATCCACGCTGAGGCCTTTCAATTTTCAATGAGGTTCTACCCCTACCCTTCTGAATTCCAGTGAGTACAGGCCCAGAGCCATCAAATGCTCCTCAAATGATGAGCCTTTCAATAGGCTAGCCCAGACAAAATGCTGAAGGAACTCGGAAGGTTTAGGGAGCAGCTATGGAAAGGAATAAAGAGTTGGTGTTTTGGACCAAGACCCTTCATGTGTCCTGAAGGGTCTTGGTCTGAAACATTTGACTCTGTTTCTTTCCATAGGTGCTGGCCGATCTCCTGTGTTACCCTGGATTTCCAGCACATGCAGAATATCTAGTGACGACTTTTGAACAGGTTAGGACTCTATTCTCCGACGCAGAGGAGAATGAGGTATAGGGGTAGATGATAGAGATTTGAATGAGGGGTATGTAGATGGGTGAATGCAAGCATTCTTTTTCTATTGAGATTGGGTGAAAGGTGAAACATTTAAGGGGAACCTGAGGGGGAATTTCTTCCCTTGGTGTGGTGTGAGAAAGAACTGACAAGGGCAGGGTTGAATGGAGATTCGATTAGATTATTTAAGAAGCTTGGATAGGTATATCCAGACTTAGGGTTTGGGGTGAGTAAGGAGGGCTGTGGTGCAGGTCAATGAGACTAGGCAGAATAACAGTCCGGCACAAGACTAGATGGTTCAAAGGGCCCATTTCTGTGCTGTCATGTTCTATGACTATTTCTGACCTGGGAACTATGACTTAATGTGCAGGCATTCACTTGGATCCAAATAGGGTAATGAATCATCAAAAATCTCACCACAGAAAAGTAATGCTGTCTATAATCTGCAAATGTATGGGATTTCTCATCAACTAATTTCAAATTAAACAAAAATAGAAAATGATGCTTAAAAATTCTTTAAAAAAAAATAGAAATGGCAAGGCCAAGTACAGGACACCGAGGTTCAGTACCCACCATTGCTTGTAAGGAGTTTGTACGTTCTCTCTATGACCGTGTGGGTTTCCTCTGGGTGCTCTGGTTTCCTCCCACAGTCCAAAGATGTATCACTTGGTAGGTTAATTGGTCATTATAAATTGTCCTGTGATTAGGCTAGAGTTAAGTCGAGAGTTGCTGGGCAGTGCAATTCAGAGGGTCGGAAGAGGCTTATTCCGTGCTGTGTCCTAATAAATGAATCGGGTCAATGGTGAGAGAAAGTTTGTCACAGGGCAAGTCCTTTTTTGTAAGCCCTGGAAAAATGGGAAAACAATGCATGTTATAAGTTGTAGAGAGTGGTGATCATATAGAGAACACGGGAATGCCTAAGGTAGGTGTAGATCCCAAAACTATCATTGACAATTTTTAAAGAAAAATTCTCCAAGACAGAGGAGAAACAAAAAACTTAAAACAGGAAGATACAATAATCTCCCTGGAGAAATGGAGGTTGGTGAAGGGATACAATTTAGTCTCTTGTCTCAGGAATTCATTTATCCAGATAAAGAATGAAGTGCTGTTCCTTGAGCTTACATTGGCCATTGTTGGAACAATGTCAGAAGCTGAAGACAGTGTAGAAGTGGGTCGAGTGTTAAAGTGACAGGTAACTAGAAACTCGATACCCTTGTGGACTCAACAGCAGTGCTCTGCAATGCGGTTGTCAAACTAGGCTGGGTAGAGATCACATTGAGAGCACTAAACGTAATGACTAAATTGGAAAAGGTGCAAGTGAAATACTGCTTCATCTGAATGGACTCTTTTGGATCTGTGAATATTGGGAAGGAAATTACATTGTTACTCAAACCACTACTGTTATGTGTACAATGTCTATGGACTAGACACTTCAGTATTGTTATACTCGTGCTGTAAATGTAGCCACAGAATTGTAGATAAGTGTCTCTGGATTCCAATAATCAATATTTCTCCAGCAGTGCTCTGGAAGTGTGATAGTCTGAACATTCTAAAAGTAAATAGCTACTCACTTGAAATCTGTGCTTTTTTTTTCAGATTATAACGGAGGAGGATGACCACTTGAAGCACTTGAAAGATATTTTTGATCCAGACTTTGAAAACATGGCACCTGTTCTTCAGGGGAAAAGCAGCTTAATGGAATCTTTCCACGTAGAGAAGGTATGACACATTAAAGTTGCTCTGTGGAATTCTCTGCCCATTGAAAGAGTGGCGGCTACCTCAATAAATGTATTTAAGACAAGGTTGGGTAGATTTTTGGATAGTCGGGGAATTGAGGGCTATGAGGAGATGGCAGGTAGGTGGAGGTGAGTCCATGGTCAGATCAACCGTGATCTTATTGAATGGCAGAACAGGCTCGATGGGCTGGATGGCCGACTCCTCCTATTTCTAATGTTCTCGTTCTTTTGCCGGATCTTGTCCATCTCGCCAACAGTGTACTGTTTAAACAAGGAAACAATATCATAAATTGTTGGAAATATCATTGAGGAGTGAAATCGTTTGACATAGGACTTCAGAATTTAAGAAATTAATAAATTGAAAGATGAAAATTGCAAGTGAAAGCCATATTGTGTGACTTAGTCTAAATTACTTTGCAGAAATGGGCCATTGGCCCAGTTGGCCTACATGAGTGTTGAGTGAGCTTCCCCTCTGCTTCATCTCACCTTAACACCTTGCCCTGATATTGCTTTCTTCCCCAGGCAGAGCAATGTCAAGATAAGTAGTTAAATTTGCTGAAGGAATTCATGATCCTGACATACATGCTAGGACGTGCATCAGTGATGTAGCCTGAGGTCATTGGGCTTTAACATCAGACACTCTCAGCCAGGGTTGATCAGGCCCTGGCTTGTGTCCCAGCAGCACTGGCCCACGGGTCACACCACCTGATCCATAGCCGCCTGGAGGCTCGCTCAGCAGCCTCTCTGATAGTCCTGACAGGGAGAGTAGCTTCTGCACAGCAGGCAGCAAGCAAAACCTCTACACCCCACCACCAGAGGCTCACATTGTGCCCTCAACCTGAAAACCAAACTGCTGATGCTGCAAATGAGATCAAAAATAAGAGCTACAAACTCTCGGGTCAAGTAGCACCTGTGGAAAGAGAAACAGAATTAAGAGCATTCACTGTGAAACATCAACTCAATTTCTCTTTCCAAAGACGCTGCCAGACTTAAAAGTGTTTGTATGACTCAATTAAGAAACCACTCTTAAATTACAGAATTGTGCTTTGGTATCTTGTGATCAAAGATCAAAAACTTGCTAACTGCTGTCAAGGAGTTCCATACTAAGTTATCAAGGTGAGTGGTGCACTTTGAGAAGGAGGAGAAATCTGGCAGAAATTGTCTTGATAGATATGAGTGCATTGTAAGTATTTTTCTTTTTTTGGAATATGATTGTGAACTTGGGTTTACTAGCACAAGTCAAAGGAGCCATGGAAAAGACTTGGGGGGGAGGGGGATAGTGGTGTTGCTCTAGATGGTTCCAACATTGCTGTATTCTGTTATTTATTGCATATAGGAGCAGAATTAAGCCATTTCGTCCATGATTTTGTTCCACCATTCCATCATGGCTGATCCATATTCCTTCTTGGCCTCAATCTCCTGCAATCTCCCTGTATCCCTTCATGCCGTGACTAATAAAGAATCTATCAACCTCTTCCTTAAATATACCCAATGATACTGGCCATAGCCACCTGTGGCAACAACTTCCATAGATCCACCACTCTCAGGCTGAAGAAATTCCTTCTCATCTGTTCTAAATGGAGCCCCTCTATTCTGAGGCTGTGCCCCAGTCCTAGACTTCCCCCACCAAAGGAAAAGTCCTCCCCACACCCACTCTATCTCGGCCTTTGTCTAATTGAGCAGCCAAAGAAATTCCTTCTAAAGTATTGACAAACTGGATTGAGAGCAGGTTCACGAGAATGACTCCAGGAATGAAGCGGTTATCATATGAGCAGTGATTGAAGGCTCCAGGCCTGTACTCATTGGAATTTAGAAAAAGTTGGGGGGGAGGTGGGCGAGTTCTTATTGAAACCTTTTGAATTTTGAAAGGCCAATTTTGAAATCTGAAGATCCACGTCTGCTCTCCCAAAGTGAAAGTTGGCACATCAGCTGTTGCTTGCTTCAGGTCCTTGAAAGATGATGGACAGAAATCACTGACAGAATCCACCAACTCTTCATACTTTTTATCTAAAATTGTGGAAGGTCCAAAGATCTGCAAGATTTTCTGGATCTATGAAATTCCCGAGTAACTACTGAGCTGGAGATGATAGAAAGCGCCTTTTAAAATAAATAAATAAATCTGATGCTGAAGTACATCCTAGGATGTGTTGGGACATGTCGTCAGTGATGTAACCAGGGGCCATTGGGTATTTCGGGTCCTTCAACATCAGACGTTCTTGCCCAGGCAACCTGGCCAAGGTTGATCAGGCTTGTGACCCAGCAGCACTGATCCGTGGGTCTACCTCTTGATCCACAGCCATCTGGAGGCTTGCTCATGAGCCTCTGTGATGGCCCTGATGGCTTTCCCTTACACCCACTGCAATGCCAAAGAGAAAGTAGATTCTTCACAGTGAGAAGCCAGCAAAACCTCTACATCCCACCTCTATAGGCCCGCATTGGGCCCCCCACCCCTGTCCCTGGTTCTGCTCTACCAGCTCCTTGTATCTGGCGTTCTTGCATTCAAATGCCTCCTCAATCGGGTGTTCCCAAGGAACTGTCAGTTCGACCATGACCAATTTAGTGGCAGCTAAAAGTGAATAGGTTTCCACAACCCGTCCTAGTGATGTTTGTCCCAATAATGTCTTTTGTTTTCTGTTCACTTTAATCTTAATTCTCCCTGGATCTGTAGATTTCCAAGTATCTCCCACCCAGTACAGTGGGCCATCCGTGGCAGTTGGCATTCAGCACGTCCTTGCATGGCTTCAGCCTAAAGACCTTGTACCGCAAAGTAGCTAACACTGACTCGCCAGTACTGCTGGTTATAAAAGATACCTGCGGACAGGTAAGCGACATTGATGTTGCAACTACTTCCTCTGGCATAAGGTCTAGTCAAGTTTATTTTCATTTAACTACATAGTTCTATACCATCGAATGAGACAATGTTTGTCCAAACCAGGGTGTAAAACAGTATTGTATCACACACAACACAATAACTTGTGAAGGTGAGGATGAAATCTACAGATGAATCACACATACATAGCAAACTAAAGTGCATAAGTTAAATATTGTAAGGTATTGGACAGATTAACCGATGACACCTTGAATGAAATGTGGCAGGGGGTTCAGAAGCCTAATGGCCTGAGGGAAGAAACCATTTCCCATGCTGACTGTTCTTGTTTTTGTGCATCGGAGTCTCCTGCCTGATGGTAGAAAGTTGAACATAGAATAGTACAGTACAGGCCCTTCAGACCACAATGTTGTGCCGACCCTTAAACCCTGCCTCCCATATATCCCCCCCCCCCACCTTAAATTCCTCCAGATACCTGTCTAGTAGTCTCTTAAATTTCACTGGTGTATCTGCCTCCACCATAGACTTGGACAGTGCATTAAAAGGGATTCTGGATGGATGGGTGGGATCCTTAATAGTACTAAAGGCCCTGAGTATGCAGTGCTTCTGATAAATGTCCTTGGTGATGGTAGGGAGACTTCTATGATCCTCTCAGCCATTTTCACAATCCTTTGTAGGACCTCTGGTCTAATGCTTGGCTGCTCCCATGCTAGGTGGAGATGCAGCTTGTCAGGACACTCTCAATAGCACTCCTGTAACATTCAATTAAGATTGGGGTGGGGGGAACCTTGCTTCCCTCAATCTCCTGGGGAATTGGAGGTGCAGCTGTGCCACCTTGTTCAGGGAGCTGACTTTAAGGGACCACGTGAGGTTCTCTATGATGTGAACTCCCAGGAACTGAATGCGCATTACAAGAGCCTAACTACCCTGTTATAATTATAGGTGTTTGGTGCTTTGACTTCACATCCCCCAAGGCCAAGTGACCATTTCTTTGGGACAGGAGAAACGTTTCTGTACACTTTTAACCTGGATTTTAAGGTATGTTCATCAAAGTCTGCTTCTGGACATTTGGATCAAATGTAATGTGGATTTCTTTTTCCATTATCGACTCTCCCTGCTGGTTATAAATCAAAGATCAGTGACGGCTCTCTGGAAGTCTGCCCAGACAGCAACTGGGCTCGAAACGGAACTCCTTGTGATGTATGATCTGATCTACGGATGGGGGCCATGTTTAAGTTGTTCCACAAACAGAAGAAAATCTGCAGAGGCTGGCAATCTAAAGCAACACACAAAATGCTGAAGGAACAGCAAGTCTGGCAGCATCTATGGAAATGAATAAATAGTCGACATTTCGAGCCAAGATCCTTCTCTTCCTTTCCAGTCCTGATGAAGAGTCTGCCTGAAGCATACTGTTTACTGTCTTTTTGAACATGCTGCATGTTCCTCCAGCACTTGTATGTTATATTGTTTATTTTTGTCAAAATCAGTGTGACTGAGGGAGGAAGTTTCTAGGCTCTAGGAAGCTACTGAAGGACAAGCTTGATAGACAGAAGGGGCAAAAGGAGATGATACAATCGGAGGGCAAACAATCTCCTGGAGGAAGTCAGTGGGTTGAGCAGCATCTATGACAGGGTGAGGGAGAGATGGTTTCTTGTTAAAGCCTTGATTCAGGACTTGTGATGCAGCGTTTCAATCCAAAACATTCCCTTCCCTTCACAGATGCTGCCTGGCCCACTGAGTTTGTCCAGATTCTGGTTCTAAATGGCTTGTTGCTCCACTGCCTAACATCTGCAGTCTCTTTCCTCCAAGACGACACACCAAGCGGACTGGACCAACAGGAGATCCCCAAGTGCACGGCTCACAAGTTGCTGATGGTGGTGGGATAGGGTGCCACAGTAGCAGTTAGCGTGACGTTATTACTGCTCGGGGCGTTCCAGAGTGCAGAGATCAGTTCTGGTGCCATTCTGCAAGCAGTCCCTGTACGTGCTCCCTGTGGAATACATGGGGATTTCCCCAGCAGCTCTGGTTTCCTCCCAACGGGTCAAAGACTTGCAGATATGTGAATTGATCATTGTAAATTGTCCCATGATTAGGTTAGAGTTAACCAGGGTTGTGAGGTTGTTGGTGTGACTTGGAAGGGCCTACTTGGCTCTGTCGCTAAGTAAATAAAATAATTGACTGAAGGCATGGACGATGCTTTTCCCTGGCTTAGGTTCAGAACACGTGCAGTTGTATTTGAACTGTTCAAACCTAGTTTTTTTTTAAAATCCTGCTGGAAGTATTCTGGCATCTGCAATTCTTTTCTTAGTGAAACGTTAACTAGACCACCACATGAATAGGATGTACTGTTCTGGTCACTGCATTACGGGAAGGATATGGTAGCATAAGCGCACAGTCATTAAAAGGTTGCCAGGAGTGGGAAATTAAAACTGAGGGGAGACTGATTTAATTCCTGCCCTGATGAAGGAGACTGAAGATTCTTCCCTTCCCAGCAATGAGGTCTTTCGAGCTTCTGTTGGTGTTTTTATAGTTCTAGGTTTTTATACCTCCCAACTAAATCTCCCCCTCATTTAACAGCTGGGCCTGGGACTATCCATGGTGGAGTTAAAGGAGATTGAGGGGGAGATTTAGTTGAGAAGTATAAAATAAATGGGTCCTTTTTCTTTCTAGATCAATATCAAGCAAATAACAGGCAAAGAAAAATTATTTTGCTAGCTAAGTAGTGAACACATTTCAAAAAAGTTCCATTGACTGTGAAGTGATTGTATCCTGAAGAATGGTCTTGGCCTGAAATGTTGACTGTACTGTTTTTCCACAGATGCTGCCTGGCCTGCTGAGTTCCTCCAGCATTTTGTGTAATGTCTTGACAGAAGTTTTTTCCCTTTCATGAAAGAACTAGCTTTTGAAACATTTGTGTTCCAGGTTTTTCAGTGGACTGGGGAGAATTCTTTCTTCATAAAAGGAAGCTTGGACTCGCTGGCATTAGGAGGTGGCAGGTACCTTCTTCTGGAAAATGATTTCTGCTGTTTTTTGATGGTGGGGAGGTGCTTAAGTTGCATACCTGCAACTGGAGGAAGAAGGCATTCAGTTCCCAGCATTGCCTGTTCAGGACACCAAATACTTACGAAACCATTAACCAACTATTATATC
Source organism: Hypanus sabinus (assembly GCF_030144855.1). Lineage (NCBI taxonomy): Eukaryota > Metazoa > Chordata > Chondrichthyes > Myliobatiformes > Dasyatidae > Hypanus > Hypanus sabinus. The sequence goes on along the minus strand of NC_082729.1, from coordinate 12,391,015 downwards.
TAACTACTTGCTGCCTGTTATCCTGATGGCATTTAGGGCAGTTTTGAAGGCCCTCCATCTCTGGCTGTGTTCAGGGCTTCCTTCGTCGTGTCAGTAGCTTCCTCTAGTTTTCACTACTGTCAATCATGCAAGTCCCAGATGGAGACTCAGGAATACCGTCATGCTCAGATGTAGAAGGATTCTACATTTCTGTTTCTGTAAGTTGCCCCTAAGCTGAGCCACCAACCTGGAGGACTGGTGGACCACTCTTGGTCTGTTTGGCGTGAGTGACCCCACCAAGAGACAAACCATGAAGCCCTGACTCCAGCCAACATTAGCTCTCCGGGTTACTGACGCATACAAACCTCAAAACCACGACAAGGTTGTGGTCCTCCTGGAGGATTGTACCTAACTGGGAAAATCTATTTAAAAGGGCAGTGTTTGGATGAGTCTGCATTCGGCCAGTCTTGAAAAAAGTTGACACATATCCATTTTTATACAGATAGTGGAGTTCTAATGAAAGATCAGTGACTTTGAAATGTTAACTGTTACATTCTCCACAGATGCTGCCTGACCAGTTAGGTATATGTCACTAATTATTTGGGATATACTGCTGCAGCATTGGTTTAAATGTATTTATCGCTGCCTTTTAATTTGAATGATACACCTTTGAACTTTAGTCTGGTATGGGAATAAGTTTGCCTCTTGAACAGGGGTTCCCAACCTGGGGTCCACAGACCCCTGATTTGATGGTAGGGGGTCCATGCATGTTTCTGATCACTTTTTTTGCTATTTTGGGTGAATTGCACTGAGCAGAACTGAGTGTCTGGAGTCTTTTGATTTTTGTCTTTTTTTCTTTTTGCACATTAGATGTTTGTTTTCTTGAACAGGTTCCATGGTTTTCTTTGTTTTGCGATTTGGGGGGGGGGATGGAAGAGAATGAATCTCAGGGTTGTATACTATATAATAATTTAAACAATAAATATATTTGAATCTTTTGGGGGTGGGGGGGAGAAGGTTGGGAACCCCTGCTGTGGGCTGTCTGTGTCCTAATGCGAACCATCCTCTCCAAGTTCTTTACAGAGCATTGCTTGAAAGACGCGCCTTGCGGAGTAGGCAGAGGAGGGGAGAATATAGTCCAAAGCCCACATCTCATTCCTGGTGTTGCATGTCCTTCAGATGTTTGCCTCCCCCTTCAGATTCCATTCAATCAGCAACTACAAGGCATTAAATCACTCTGCCTTTTTGAATGTGCAGAATCTGAAATGCAGCAGTCTTGCCAACTAGAGTGAGGACCTTGTGCTTTGGCTTTTGCCAAACAGGTCAAAGGGTAAAGGCCAGAATAAGAGTGGTCCATCGGCCCTCTTGGGTTTAGCTGTTCAACTTGGGACTAACAAGCCTGGCTGTTCAAACAAAACTGCTGCAGAAACAACAATGAAGAATCCTCCTACATCTGTGTGTGGCCAAGGGCAGACAGGTGGAGGACTTCACTGTTGCCCTAAATGCCAGTGGCACAATGAACAGTAAGTTCATCTTGGCAACAACGGGTAGGCCTAATCAGACTATACTTTTAGTTCTGAAACAAGCTCACCTGCATCAATGGAGTAAAATGTTTAAAAAATTTTTTTTTTAAAAACAGAAAATGATGGAAATGCTCAACAGATCAGGCAGCATCTGTCGGAAGAGAAACAGTAAAAGGTCCATGTCAGAACTTAAAGCTCATTTAACCTTTGGGAAGAAAGATGTGTCTGAGAGGGTAAAACTGTAAATGAGGTTATCTGATCATTGAGTTAGTGAGAATATTAACTGAAGAATATAGAAGTTGTTGAAATGCAGACAAGGAAGATGTCTGGCAGGTCAAACTGAGCCAATATTTTCTTTTCAGTATTTCCAATCCAAATTGACTGAGAAACTTTTTTGTAATGTTTTCCTTCTGTTAAGTGGACGTTTTGGTTTGTGGTTGGATGAAGATCTCAATCATGGAAGGAGTAACCCTTGTACAACATTCAACAACTCCATTCTGTCGAAAACCGAAGATTTCACGGTGCAGGATCTTGAAGTGTGGACATTTCGCTAGCTGTGCACCAACCTCCTGAGTCTACCGGCTGATGACTACTGATGCATGAAGCACCTGGGGGTGGGGGGGGGGGGCTATTGCAGGAAATGGCACAAGGCCCATTTTCCAATTTGTGCACTGATAGTTTTAAGGAACAGGACCTGCTGTTCCCACTTTAAACAGACTGTTATATTGTCTGTAGCTGGGCATTTCTTTAGTAAAGAAGGGACAAGTTAACTCCTAGTATGTGAGCAGGTGGACACCTTGTCCCCAGTAGCTCAGGGGACCCTGATGCAATTTACCCACTTCATCTAGAAAGATGGTCTTGCACTGTCAAAATGAAACTGGATGTAGTTTGAACTGAAGCATCAGCCTGCTTGTGCAATATGTGAAAATCTATTCATAGTATTGATATAATATCCAAGCAAAGCATAGGGGTGAGGAAGGTTACTGACTTGCACTTTGCCACTAGTTGATCACTGTGTATATTTTTGTTACAGGAGAGGTATTCCATGTTGATTACACGGCCTTAATCTCCTGTTACCGAGGACTAAAGTGAGAATTGTTAAATGTGTATCTGTCTGTAAGTTCGTAATAAATACGTTATGATTGTAAATCACTGCATTGGATCAAAGAGGTATAGGTGATTTAATGTTGGAAACTGCAATCATTACAAAAATAAACTTCAAGCATTAAGTACCAAAGTTACATGCACGTGTTATCCAAGCTTTAAAGAACTTTTCCTTGTTAAACACCCGAGTCCATTGCCATTTTAAATTCGCTTTACTGAAATAACTCAACAATCCCAAAAGATACAATTTTCAAATGAAAATGTTTGCTATGTGACATTAACTATCATCTCTGTCCATGGATTGATTACTTGGTATTTAAGACCAGTACATCCTCAATGGCAGAAGTAGTTACTGTACAAATTTGCTTATTGAGCTGTTGACCTACTCAGTGGCCGCTTTATTGGGCACAGGCGTGGAATCTGAAATGGTCTTCTGCCCCTGTGGCAAGGTTCGACGCGTTGTGTATTCAGAGAGGCTCTTACGCACACCCCTGTTGTATTGCGTGGGCTTTTGAGTTACTGTCGGCTTGAACCAGTCTGGCCATTCTTCACTGACCTCTCTCATTAACAAGGTGTTTAAGACCACAGAACTGCTGCTCACTAGGTGGTGTTCTTTCCTCCAACACTATTCTCTAAGAGCAGGGGTCCCCAATCTGGGGTTCACTGAGAAGGGTCCAGGTAACCCCTGCTCTGTGCCTGAAAATCCCAGGAGATCAGCTGTTTCTGAGATACATAAACCAGCCCATCTGGTGTCAACCATTATCCCATGGTGAAAGTCACTTGAATCACATTTCTTCCCCCTTCTGCTGTTTGGTCTGAACAACTGAACTTCTTGACCATGTCTACATGCTTTTATGCACTAGGTAGCTGTCATGTGATTGGCCGATTAGATATTTGCAAAAGCAAGCAGGTGTACCTAATAAAGTGGCCACTGAGTGTAAATCTAAACCATCGCACTCATTGCAGTTCAAAGGAGCCAAATATTCATCGTTTTTGGAGTAAATGATCTAACATTTGTGGTTAGAATTGCTTGGAACATTTAAGTGTTGAGATGCAGTTGTGTTCCAGTTACAAGCAAGTAGGTTAGGCACAATGGATTGCAGTTATGTAGCTGAGGATATACTTTCCTTGCCCAGTGAGATAAAATCCCAAAAGGAGGCAGCAGTAATAAGTTTGTTTTGACTTGCATGTGATAAATAAATCTAAATTTTGCATTAAATTCAAATTGAGCCTCTCTAGGCTAATCTATTGTAGAACTAGGGTCATAACTTTTTGTCGGCCGTAGCATTTCACAGCTCTTGCTTTCTTCTAAAAGGCCTTGAATTGGATTCTTGTCGCTTTTTTTTTGATTCATTCAGCAAGGGATGGCATCAGGCTGTTCCTTCTCAAGGGCAGCTCGCTGGGCATCAGGCTGAACCCAGTCCTTTTAGCAGGCTTTGGGGAAGAGCCTTCATAAATGCGGCTCCTGAGAAAAGGAGAACCACCCTTTGCCATTCTTGACCTTGGCTTCTAGATGACCAGATCTGGATTCTCCCCACAGCCACTTCTGATACCCTTATCCCCAGTGTACAAAATAATACTGGATCTGTAAATGTATAAAATGAGGTCAAATTTTAAAACGTCAAACCTATCTACCTCGGACTATAAGTATTTTGTAGATTTGATAAAATAGTTTTAAAAGAGAAGCCATCTTTGCATAGGAACAGTAATGGTTGGCCAGGGAACAGCCTTTAAATTACATGAGTCTGCCTATAGAAAGCCTTGAGGCACAGTTCCATTTACCTTATTCAAATGTCTGTTCAGGTTGCAAGTAGACCTGGCTGCTCTTTCGCACTTGTGCAAGTCGGATAGTGGTATGCCTTTGCCTTTCATATACCCACACTGGCAGTGTACCTGGATTTTATAAAACTAGTTGATGTTCACGTCATTGAAGACCCTATCCCGTGGATAAAATCCCATTTAGTATATGCTGATGGATTAGGACAGATGAATGGATTTCTGCCCTGAGTTGAAGATTGAGAGATTTGATAGAGGTATACAAAATGATGAGGGGTATAGACAGGGCAAATGCAAGCAGGCTTTTTCCACTGAAGTTGGGTGGGACGACAACCAGAGGTCATGGATTAAAGGTGAAAGGTGACAACTTTAATAAGAACATGAGGGGGAGCTTCACTCCGAGGGCTGTGAAAGTGGAATGAGCTGTGAGCTCAATTTCAACATTTAAGAGGAGTTTGGAGAGGTGTATGGATGGAAGGGGTGTGGAGTGCTGTGCTCCCAGTGTAGGTCGATGGGAGTGGGCAGTTTATATGGTTCAGCACGGACGAGATGACCTGTTTTGGTGCTGTACTTTTCTATGACTCTAAACATCCAGGAACGTGAGCCAGGCTCCCTTGTTAACAGACAAGTATTAATGTGGTCACAGCAGTCTTTCGGGCAGTGGTGAAAGCACTTAGTATAGATTTACTTAAATCAATTAAGATTTCTGTCATTTTGGGACAGATATGAAATGGCTCAGGGAAAACTTGAGGACTTTGGATCACCTGTTCCCAAAGCACTTCAACTCTTGTTCTCCTATCCCCAGCTTCCGGTCTGATGTCACTGGATAATGACTCCATTACTAGAATGGTAGAAAGTTCCTCCAGTTTACTTATCATTCTGAAGCTAGGCTAAAAGAACCAAAGGTTCCAATAAACTTTGCCTTTTTCAAACATCTGTTCCAAATAGGCTTTGCTCATCTCCTGTCTTTTCTCCCATATTTCATAGAAACGGGGTCTTCTGGTTACAGATTCTAAAAGTTGGCTTCATTTACTCAAAACTCTTCATAATTTTCTTCATCACCCTTTCCGTGAAGAAACCACCCTTCCTTTATTCCCCCCCTGCTCTGATCTTTTACATCTCACCCCCTTCCCTTTTTCCTATGGTCTGCTCTCCTTTCCAATCATTCTATCTTCTCCAGCACTTGACTTCTCCCACCCAACTGGCTTAACCTCCCCTCACCCTTTTATTCAGGTATCTCCTCCCATCCCCCTCAGTCCTGAAAAAGGGTTTCTGCTCAAAACAAATCTTTTCTATAGGTGCTGCCTCACCTAAGTTCCTCCAGCATTCTGAGTGTGTTCCTTTGTAATTTTTGATTTATTGGAGATGGGTTTGGTTGAACTAGGCTTCTTAGTTAATGCACTGTTTATTTTCTACATAATTGAATTAAATTGGAGAAGTGTGCAGAATTTTAAATATACTCTCCTGTTCATAAGAATTAAGTTACAATTCAGTGGAGTTTGTTCCATGTTATATCAGGGAAGGGTTATTTTGTCTCCTACCTTGAAGTTGAAGGGCCTTTTTAAAGGGACTAACCTCCCATATCCCATCCCCACCTGTCAAATAAACCTTAAGTTGAGACTTTCCAACGTCCTCAATTCTAATCATTCAGTTTCGTTCAAAAACAGACTAGCACACATCATTCCAGGCCTGACTGGCAGATTTTAAAACTGGAATAAAGTTGAATAGAGATGTAAAGTTATTATAAAGAGAGAAGTGAACAGATCTGACAGACATTTAATTTCAGGCCATAAAAAAACTCACCACCAACAGGGAGACTTTGTTTAAACAAAGCATTTAAACAAAGGGATATTCAAACATGGGATGCCCTACAAGGAATACTGATTTTTAATAAGGATTTTTTAAAACGTTAATAAAAATTTGACCATTGTAAAAGAAATAAGTTATTTTCAGCAAGCCTGATAATGATGGGCTTAATGAATTTTGTGTTATTAAACTTTTGACTTCTTTTTCAAACATCATCAAACAGAAGAGATGTTGCTGAGCAGCGATCTTGGGGTCCAAGTTCATAGCTCCTTGAAAGTGGCTATACAGGTCAATAATGTGGTTAAGACAGCTGGTGGAATGCTTGCTTTTACTAGTTGAGGCATTGAGGCAAGAGGTTATGTTGCAACTTTATAAAACTCTGGTTACGCCACATCTGGAGTATCGCATACATTTCTGATTGCCCCACTAAAGGAAGGATGTTGAGGCTTTGGACAGGGTGCATAAGAGGTTTACCAGGATGCTGCCTGGTTTAGAGGGCATGTGCTATCACATGAGGCTAGATAAACTTAAGATGTTTTCTCTGGAACAGCAGAGGCTGACGGGAGATCTGATAGAGGTTTATAAAGTTATGAGAGGCTCAGGTAGAGTAAACGGGGAGTATCTTTTTCCCAGGGTAACACCAGAGGGCATGCATTGAAGGTGAGAGGAGGTAGGTTCAAGGGGGATGTGAGGGTAAGTTTTTTTTTACTGAGTGGTAGATACCTGGTATGGTATTAGAGGCTTTTGAGAGACATTTGGATAGGCAGATGGATGTGTGTAGGCTGGAGGGATTAGTTTTGGGTGTCTCTTCATTTCCTTTTTAGCTGGTTCGGTACAACAGAGAGGGCCAAGGGGTCTGTTTCAGTGCTGTACTGTTCTCTGTTCAGAATGAAGGCATTTGAATAATTCACAGCCAAGCCTATATTCTGCTTCTGCGTCAATTCATACTTATCTGAATCTTAGCTTTTTTAAAAAAAGTGGTCTTTGGTTAGAAAGTCTCTTTTAAGGAAATTGATCATTTGACACCATGTGTTTAGTCCTCTCTCTGTCTTGCCCTCCCCTCTTGCTGAAAAGCTAGAAGGTACTACATACTGGGTTAAATCTTTGCATATGGAAGAGCACGATCTCTTCAAACAGGAAATGAGACAAGATAACGAGACCAGAAATTCAGCCGCACCACCAATCATATTTATGACTTATGGGGATGACAGGGAGGGGAAGATTCAAGCTTGATTGGTCAAAGATCCAGCTAACCTTGAGATCCTAGGGATATGGAAGTATGTTTCACAGGAGGGAATGGGAAGGGGGTATGAGTTCCTCCCCCTGGAACTGCTTCAGCAACTGGACATCACCAGCGCTGCAGGATGTGAAAGCAAGGAATGAGACACTTAAGGTTACTGTATTGCAAGTTTGAAACTCGGAGTCATGTCTCAATAAGCTCTGGGGCCTACCAGTGTTCACTTAATTTTAAGCAGAAAACAAGATGGAAATAATGTTCCTGAAGTAACCCTAAAAGTGTTGAAATAGGATATTCTCATCTTTTTTGATGACTAATAATGGGACAGGGAGAGTTTTACATTCAGCATCTAAAAATCATTTGGTTTCTCAGTCCTCCTAGTTTCCACCAACATTTCCATAGACAACTGATGGATTCAACACCTGATGCAGCAGGGGGATGTTCCAACACATACCATGCCTCTGCTCACTCATGCACACAGACATTTCAGCAACAAAAACGTTGTCCGTTTTCTCAGTGGCTGAAGCCCACGTGGCCTGGTTTCCTGGGTGAATTATTGGTGAAGACCGTGCATCAAGGCCTGTAGGGAAGCAGCAGTGCGGTCAGTCTGAACCACATTCCTGACGTGTTCCTCATAGTTAGGACGGTACAAACTGCTTGGCCTTTTCCAGTCCTTCCTTCAGAAATTGTACATAAGCTGCCGTGGAAGGGTCCTCGAACCGTGAAGAGATGAAGAGGCCCTTGTCCATCTCATCCTGCTTCATAGAAGTGACATCAAGGAAATAGTTTGCATTGATGTGGTGAACCTATTAAAAGCAAACACAGGTCACCAACCAAAGTCAAATAACCACATCAAACCCAATCAGAACAGGAACACGGCAGACACGACACCTCTGGGATGTTATGTTGAAGTCGTATAAGACATTGGAGAGGCCTAATTTGGAGTACTGAGTGCTGTTTTGGTCACCTACCTAAAGATGCAAATAAGATTGAAAGAGTACAGAGAAAATTAACAAGGATGTTGTTGGATCTGGAGGATCTGAGTTATAAGGGATGATTGAATAGGCTAGGACTTTATTCCTTAGCATGTAGAAGATGAGAGGAGATCTGATACTGATATACAAAATTGAGGGGTATAGATGGGGTAAATGCAAGCAGACTTTTTCCACTGAGGTTGGCTGGGACTACAGCTAGAGGTCATGGGTTAAGGGTGAAAAGTTTAAGGGGAATGTGAGGGGAACCTCCTTCATTCGGAGGGTCGTGAGAGTGTGGAATGAACTGCCAGCACAAGCGGTGCATGCAAGCTTGATTTCAACATTTAAGCAAATTTGTTTAGGTATGTGGATGGGAGGGGTATGGGAGGCTATGGTTCCTGGTGAAGGTTGATGGGAGAAGGTAGTTTAAATGGCTCAGCAGGGACTAGGTGTTTCTGTGCTGTACTTTTCTATGTCTCTATTCTGAGACGATGGAAAGTGTCTAGTTGATTATTGAAAATAAACCTCATTTCTTCCTACATTTGGGAACAGCTTCTTTCCAACTGTGATAAGACTGCTGAACGGATCCTGACCTGGATCTGGGCCGTACCTTCCAAATATCCGGACCTGACTTGCACTACCTTACTTTCCCTTTTCTATTTTCTAATTATGATTTATAATTTAAATTTTTATTATATTTACTTCGATTTGTACTTCAGGGAGCGCAAAGCACAGAATCAAACATCGCTGTGATGATTGTACACTCTAGTATCAATTGTTTGGCGACAATAAAGTAAGTAAACTCCAGTAAACATTTTAAGCTGAGAAGCAATTAAACAGACTGATGTGTGTTTCCAGGGTTTAAAATTTCAGTCATTTAACCCAGTGATTTACACAACAGTCCATGTTCTGTACTATGCACCTCCCACTTACCTCAGATATTCCAAAGAAACCTATTATTTAAGGCGCTCCTTCCCTCCGCTAGCCTGCAGGTCACCCTTGGGCAAGGTGTAGCACCTGCTTAGCCCCACCACCACAGATCAGGGTCATGTGAAGCCATGAGAGCAGGTGGCGGATGGTCATATGAGCAGCTGGTGCATATGACAAGTCCTGGTTATGCGTCCACTGATGCCAGGCAGATAATCTCTGTGGAGTATTAATAATGGCTGGGGGGGGGGGAGGGGGGGGGAGGTCACTGCCCAGGAGAAGACAATGGCAAACCACTTCTGTAGAAAAATTCGTCAAGAGCGATCACGGTCAAAAGACCTGATCACCCACATCATGAATTTTATTTATTTGGAGATGGAGCTTGGTAACAGGCCCTCCTGGACCAACGAGCCCATGATGCCGAGTTACACCCATGTGACCAACTAACCTACCAACCCGTACTCTTTTGGAATGTGGGAGGAAATCAGAGAACCCGGAGGAAACTCACGCCGTCACAGGGACAACATAGAAACTCTTTGCAGACAGCGGTGGGATTGAAGCTGGTGCCGTAATAGTGTTACACTAGCTACTGTGCCGCCCATCTTCTGTGCTAAAGCACATCTAATTCTGAATGGAAAAAGTGCATTCTCACCCATGTGCTGACTGGCTGTCCTCAGTTGTACGTAGCCACAATTCTCATTTTTCAATTAGATCACCTCTCATTCCTCTAAACTCCTGGATGCATGTCTCAGGCAAGACTTAGCATTTTGCACTTAAACCCATCGACTCCATTGCTTCAGTGACCATCAGTCACTGAAGGTGAATGAGCAAGCGCAACAGGCAGTGAAGAAGGCTAATGGAATGTTGGCCTTTATTACAAAGGGAATTGAGTACAAGAGCAAGGAAATCCTTTTGCATTTGTACAGGGCCCTGGTGAGACCACATCTGGAGTATTGTGTACAGTTTTGGTCTCCAGGGTTAAGGAAGGACATCCTGTCTGTAGAGGAAGTACAGCGTAGATTCACAAGGTTAATTACTGGGATGTCCAGACTGTCTTATACAGAGACGTTAGAGAGACTGAGCTTGTACACGCTGGAATTAAGGAGATTGAGAGGGGATCTGATTGCAACATATAAGATTATTAAGGGATTGGACAAGATAGAGGCAGGAAATATGTTCCAGATGCTGGGAGAGTCCAGTACCAGAGGGCATGGTTTGAGAATAAGGGGTAGGTCATTTAGGACAGAGTTAAGGAAAAACTTCTTCTCCCAGAGAGTTGTGGGGGTCTGGAATGCACTGCCTCGGAAGGCAGTGGAGGCCAATTCTCTGGATGCTTTCAAGAAGGTGCTAGATAGATATCTTATGGATAGGGGAATCAAGGGATATGGGGACAAGGCAGGAACCGGGTATCGATAGTAGATGATCAGCCATGATCTCAGAATGGCGGTGCAGGCTCGAAGGACCGAATGGTCTACTTCTGCTTATTGTCTATTGTCTATTTTCTTTGGTCTACTGACACTCCCGACATGAATCTGGGTAAATACGGTAAATCTGTATTGTACTCACTGGAACTCAGAAAGATGAGGGGGGACCTCACAGAAGCCTATCAAATGTTGAATGCCTTCGATGGGAGTGGATGTGGAGAGGATGTTTCCTCTGGTGGGGGAGTCCAAGACCAAAGGACACACCCTCAGAATAGGTGGGTGTCCTTTTAGAACAGAGATGAGGAGGAATTTCTTTAGCCAAACAGTGGGGAATCTGTGGAATGTGTTGCCACAGACATCTGTTGAGGCCAAGTCATTGAGATTGATAGATTCTTGATTAGTCAGGGCATGAAGGGATACAGGGGGAAGGCAGGAGATTGGGGCTGAGACGGAAAATGGATCAGCCATGATGAAATGGCGGTGCAGACTCAGTGGGCCAAATGGCCTAATTCTGCTCCTATTTTTTATAGTCTTATATTTATATTTATTTTATTTCTTACATCCAAGGGAGTAAAAATCTTACTGTTGCATCTCCATTGCAATGTATGAGCAATAAAGAAGGGAAATGTGGGTGGATATTACCCCAACACTAAGCTTGTATATATATAATTGTTTAGTACACATGTATATACAGACAGATACACAATCAGCACTTTGACAATTACTTTGAGTTTTGAGAACTGGAACACCAACAGCTTCAGCAGTGAAGAGGGAAGGGATTTGCAACAAAGGAACTGGTCGCCACCAAACCTCTGGTGACCTCTGACATCTGCTTGTTGCTAGCTGACACAGTGCGAACACGTTTGTCTGAAACGCTGCTGTTATTTAAACAAAACCATTTGCTCAGCTGGAGTGGCCACTTCCTTTGAATCAGTTTCTGATCCACCACCGACAGCAAACAGCTGGGCAGCAGAGCTGCATTAGGAGCGAACATTACAACACGAACTTCAGTCTCCACGATTCATCTGACCCCCTACCATCGGGCAGGAAGTACCACAGCAATAGGACAAGGTCTGCTAGGATGGGAAACAGCTTCTTCCCCCAGGCCGTGAGACCCCCAAACTCCCTGCCACCACCCACGCTTCATTGACTGTTTCCTTTTTAACTTGTGTTGAAAATGCACCTTTTGCTAAGTGTCAGTCTCCTGTAATAATTTCATTCTTTATTAATTTACTTGTGGCAATATTACTTTATGTGCTGTGTGTGAGTAATATGTACTTTACTGTGCACATTGGTCCGGAGGAAAGTTGTTTTGTTTGGTGGTATAAATGTAGACGATTTTTAAAATATTTTATTGAGATACGATGCTGAATAGGCCCTTCCAGCCCACGCCACCCATCAATCTCCCGATTTAATCTGCATCTAATCATGGGACAATTTACAATGACCAATTAACTTACCAACCGGTACGTCTTCGGACTATGAGAGGAAGGCAAAGCGCCACAGTTGAATAATAAACTTGAACTTCCCTCCGCAACCAACTTAAATCTTCGAATATCCCCCCCCCCCCCAAAAAGAAGCATTGTGCCTTCAGACTATGAGATACAATTGGTCCTGGGATCTAAGACAGTCCGATAACATGGCCAGCTGGTTTTGACTGACCGCAGCGGGTTACAGAACTTACCACCACACCGTTTGGTAAAGCGATGAGCATCTCGACAGGGAAGTTATAGTGTTCCAAATGCAGGCTCGCTAACCGGGCATGTTCTTCATTCTCCTGCTTGCTCTGGAGAGAGGGAACAAGAAATCAGAATCACCGATGAAAGTACTTCAAGGACCCAACTCCTCCTTGACCCCAACGCCGACCATCTGGTCAAACATCAAAGATCTGAGCAGGAAACTAGCTTCTTACAGGAATTTCACAGTGTGTTAACACATTAGAGTGATGTATTCCATTTAAACAAAGCTGTTTACTTTACCAGAGAGTGGTGAATCTGTGGAATTCATTGCCACAGACAGCTGAGTCATTGGGTGTATTTAAGGCAGAGGTTGATAGATTCTTAATTAATTAGAGCAGGGGATTGGGGCTGAGAGGGGAGAATAGATCAGCCACGATGAAATGGTGGAGCAGACTCGATGGCCCAAATGGCCTAATTCTGCTCTTGTATTTTATTTGCCTTTCCTGAACTGCACCTTCTCTAACTACACTCCATCTCCATTCCAATTGTTCCTTAGTCACTACTTCATGTTAGCTGGCTGAAACGGAAACAGATTTTTTGATGTTGTTTGGCCCGAAGACAAGCTCCCATGACAGCTGGATTGACTCTCCCACCTGACTCCACCCTCTGGCTCATCTACCACAGAAACTCTCATACAAACTTTATAACCCATTGATCTGAGAAATTCCAAACCTTGTCCCGACCTCTCTAGGACCTTGTCTCATTACTGGGATCTTCAAATTTAACCTCAGCGATGTCATATTTAAATATATTGAGATACGACACTCCCCCGCCCCCCGTGTAGTAGGAGCCAATCTGCATTCTCTGTCCAATCCATCTCCAGCTTAGACACGGTCACTAGCACTGCCTCACAGATCCAGGGACCCAGAGTTGGTCCCCGACCCATGGTGCTCTCCGTGTGGAGTTTGCATGCTTGCTGTGACTGCGCTGACTCCCTCTACACTACTGGTGTGGATTAATCCTCAGTGAAGGCAAGTGACAGATAGCCACAGGGACAGCCTGCAAATAATGACCGCAGGGAAATAAGGGAGAGCAAATAGGACCGATGGGATTGCTGTTGTGGGCTAGAATGGAGCTGATGGGCTGAATAGCCACCATTCCATAGCACCCACTGAAATCCCACTTTCTTTGTTCTTCTTCAGATTACTATTTGCTCTGTGTTGCTTCAGGGCAACAGCTCACTACTGAGTTCACAGGAGCAAATAGGGATCAATATTAAATGCTAGACATGCTATGACATCCCACACCATTCGTTAGTGCAGTATGTACCATGTCGTGTGATGTGCACGATCGTGGTCTTTCCATGACCATGATAGTTCCTGGCAAATTTTTCTACAGAAGTGATTTGCCAGTGCCTTCTTTTACCAGACGGGTGACCCCAGCCATTATCAATACTCTTCAGAGATAGTCTGCCTTGCGCCAGTGGTCGCTTAGCAAGGACTTGTGATCTGCACCGGCTGTTCATACGACCACTACCTGCTCTCACAGCTTCACGTGACCCTGATCGAGGGAGCTAATCAGGTGCTACACCTTGCCCAAGGGTGACCTACAGCCTAGCAGAGGGAAGGAGTGCCTTACACCTCCTTTGGTAGAGACGTATCTCTACCCCGCCACACCATTAGTCAATAATAAGAATACATTTTAAACATTTCCCTCATTTATGTATTTAATCAGGTAGCTTCCAAACACACATGGATTTAATCACATTGTTCTCTGACTTCCTACAGTGTCCCAGTTTGGTCTAGTCTGTATAATTTATCTGGTTGTCGGTTTCGAACCGGTCCCACAATATTGCCGCTTCGCCATCCCTTTACCTGGAGATCCTCCAGCTCCTTGACCAGGGACCAGCTGCTGACAAAACTTTCATTCAGCAGCGAGAGAACGGGCGAACTCTCGAGAACTGTCTCTCGCAGAGTCCGCCCCGAACCTACACAAGCCAAGAGAAACAAAGGTTTATTAAAGCGAGCCTGTCAGTGAGAGGAAAGTTTTGTTTAACACAAAATTTTTAAAAAGGAGTTCAAACTTATAGAGGCAATGAACTGTGATGTGAACTTGCTTGTGCAGACCTGTAGAATTTTTCCTGCAGATGACATAAAACAGAACATTTCATCACTCCAAATTTCCTTACAGCAATGCTAGAAAGCCAGCCTAAATTAGGGAACAGATAATCCACACTCTCCCTACCCAACCTCAGGGTTAGGGGTTCTGTTTGTGGGCAGTGGAGAAACAATCCCTCCTCTGAGTTTACTGTATATGTGTTGTGCTTGCTATGAAGAAGGAATGACAGGGACTATATTTCATTAGAACTTTGAGGAGATTTGGTACGTCATCAAAGACACAAATTTTTACAGATGTACTGTGGAGAGCACTCTAGTTGGCTGTATCACCTCCGTGATATCCAGGACATCTTCAAGGAGCGGTGCCTCAAAAAGGCAGCATACATTATTAAGGACCACCATCACCCAGGACATGCCATCGTCTCATTGCTACCATCAGGAAGGAGGTACAGGAGCTTGAAGGCGCACACTCAACGATTCAGGAACAATTTCTTTCCCTCTGCCAGATGATTTATGAATGGACATTGAACCCATGAACACTGCCTCACTACCTTTTTATTTCTATTTTTGCACTACCTATTTAATTAACTATTTAATACATATATTTTTACCATAATTCAGTTTTGTTTCCATCAGCATGTATTGCATTGTACTGCTGCCACAAAGTCAACAAATTTCACGACATATCCCACAGTGATATTAAACCTGATTCTGATTTCTAATCTCATTACTGGAGATTCAGTCTCATTTTGATTTGGCCCAAGCCTTCGTTCGCCTGCTCTAGCTCCACACACCTTCATTTGGGTAGGTGATCTCCGTTGTTTATTCTGGGGCAGGATAGGGGGCCCCACAGGTATTGTGGAATGTGTGTCCCACTCTGTTACCATGGACACTCTCAAGCAAGGTGTGGATCAGGTTTCACCAGCATCGTCATCATCCCTCAGCAAAGTCAGCTCCTTCGTCAAACCCCTCTGCCCCAACACTCTCGTCCCGTCCTTGAATAATCGCATCAGCTACAACCAATCATTTTGCTTGACCACTGGAAGCAATTGTGTCACCCGAACAACAGCCAATCACAGACTTCCTCTTTGTACTCTCCATTTCAGCCACCTTTGCAGTCGCTTTCTCACTTTTCAGGCTCTGAAGGATCATCAATGAAAAAAACGTTTCTCTCCCCATTGATGCTGCCTGTCCTGCTGAGTATTCCTGCCACTCCCTTTTTACAATCAGTACTCAATGCTTAGAACAAGGTTCCCAACCTGAGGCCCACAGACCCTTTGCTTAATGGTATTAGTCCATGGCTTAGAACATAGAACAGTACAGGCCCTTTGCCCACAATGTTGTGCCAACCTTTTAAACTACTCCAAGATCAACCTAACCCTTTACTTCCACATAACCCTCCAATTTTTTTTTATCCGTGTGTTAAGCTATGAGTCTCTTATGTCCCTAATATATCTGCCTCTAGTACCATTTTAAGCCACGTTCCCACCTCTCTCTGAAAAAATACTTATCTCAGACATCCCCCCCCCCCCCCGTACTTCCAATTACCTTAAAATAATGATCCCTCATACTAGCCATATCGACCCTAGGAAAATGCCTCTGACTGTGTGAAAGGCCTCAATAGAGTGGATGTGGAGAGGATGTTCTCTATAGTGGGTGAGTTGAGGACCAGAGGGCACAGATACGAGTGGGTGTAGAGAGGTTGTTTCCTATAGTGGGTGAGTCGAGGACCAGAGGGCACAGATAGAGTGGATGTGGAGAGGCTGTTTCCTATAGTGGGAGAGTCGAGGACCAGAGGACATAGATAGAGTGGATGTGGAGAGGATGTTTCCTATAGTGGGTGAGTCGAGGACCACAGGGCCGAGATACGAGTGGGTGTAGAGAGGTTGTTTCCTATAGTGGGTGAGTCGAGGACACAGAGTGGATGTGGAGAGGATGTTCCCTATAGTGGGTGAGTCGAGGACCAGAGGGCACAGATAGAGTGGATGTGGAGAGGCTGTTTCCTATAGTGGGTGAGTCGAGGACCAGAGGGCACAGCCTCAGAATAGAGGGATATCCCTTTGAAACATAATGATGAGGAATTTCTTTAGTCAAAGAATGGTGAATCTATAGAATTCATTACCTCACGGCCCTTGAATTCAATCCCTTGACAAACGAAAGCCCATGCAGAATCTACTGACCTATAATTGGCCAATCTTCCTTTATGAGGCGACCAGAACTGAACACAATACTCCAAGTGTGGTGTAGCCAGAGCTTTATAGAGGAGCAACGTTACCTCACAGCTCTTGAACTCATACCCCTGACTAATGAAAGACAATGCACTACACATCTTCTTGTGAAGCAACGTTGAGGGATGTAAGGGCGTGGACCCCAGGATCCCTCTGTTCCTCCACACTGCCAAGAATCCTTACAAGAATTAACCTTACACGTAGTCTCCATTGCTTATTGGGAGTGCACTTCGGATCTGAGGGATGGAGCTGCAATCCTGCCTCACGATCCAAAGCACACGGGGGGGGGGGGTGGGGGGAGCCCAAACCAAGGTTTCAAAATGGCTTCTGTCGGGACAGGTACACTCACCAAGGGAGAGAAACACTGGTGCTGGAAAATACGGAAATTAGCATTGTAGCAATTCCCTGCAGGTGAGCAAGTGACCCCATCCTGAGCCAAACTCGTAGCAGCAACAGTTTGAGCTCATTACCTTACCCTGTTAAGCACCCTCATGTGTGGCATCTTATCAAAGGCCTTCCGAAGATCAAAGTACACAATGTCCACCAATTCCCCATTGTCTTTGAGGAATATAAATTCCAACAGATTTGTTAGACAAGATTTCCCCTCAAGGAAACCAATCTGGATTTGGGTTACCTTATCTTGTGCCTCCAAGTACCCTGAAACCTCATCCTTAATAATTGACTCCAACTTTTTCCCAACCACTGAATTTGTACTAACTGGCCCATAATTTCTGTTCTTGTGCCTCCCTTCCTTCCTAAAGAGTGGGCAGACATCAGTAATTTTTGCAGTCCTCCAGAACCACTCCAGAATCTAGTAATTCCTGCAAGATCCTTACTAATGCCTCCACAATCTCTTCAGTTCCCTCTTTCAGAACCCTGGGATGTAGTCCATCTGATCCAGCCAGTCTATCTGCCTTCAGACCTTCCACCTTCTCCTTAGTAATAGCAACGACACCCACTTCTTGACAATCTCAAATTTCTGGCATACAGTTGGTGCTTTCCACAGTGAAGACTGACGCAAATTACTTATTAAGTTCATCCGCCATTTCTTTATCCCCAATTACTATCTCTCCAGCATCATTTTCCAGCGGTCCAATATCCATTCTCGCCTCTCTTTTACTCTTTATATATCTGAAAAGAACTTTTGTTATCCTTTTTGATATTATTGGCTAGCTTACCTTCATATTTCATCCTTTTTTCCTTATTGCTTTTTAGTTGTCTTCTGTCTGTCGGTTTTTAAAAGCTTCCCAATCTTCTAACTAGTTTTTGTTAGTTTTTGCTCCACTATATGCCCTCTTCATTGCTTTTCTGCTGCCTCTCACTTCCCTTAAAAGCAAAAGAGTGTGTGGACTGTCGTTCAATCATGATTGGTACCACAGGCAACCTCACACCAGCTGAGACAGACTTCGCCCGCCTTCCAAACAAGCTCACAGAAGGAGGAATCCCCATTCCTCAATGGCAACCAAAGACTATTCACGGTCAGTGTGCTAGACCACCAGGTCCGCTTCCGTATGCACAGACTAAAGGTGATGACTTACCTCAGCAGGACTGGTCGTCGAGTGCCCCCCACAGTAATATGGAATGCACCAACTTGTCTTCTGCCTTGGCGCGCTCAAAGGCTTCGGTGAAAGGAAGGTAGGAAACCTAGAAAAGAAACAATCCAACGAGAATTAGATTCGCCTTTGCCATCAGCAGAAAAGCTGAGATCAAGGCAACCGTCACAAGCTGGGAATTTTTGTATTTTTTAAAACTTTAAAAAAAATTTTATTGAACACAAACAAAAACAGAAACACTAAACATATGCTCGCAAGGCCAGGGAATCACACATAAGCGGCAACAGATATATAACTGTTAACTTTAAATATACAAATAAACAAGGAAATCCACTCTAAATACTGTTGGACAGAAGGAACTATATCTAAAAGGGGTCACAAAACAGAAACATTTCCAGAGATAACCCGAAACGTTGACAGATTTGTACAATCTTTACAGCTTTCTGGTTATGGGAAGTTTTCAGAGTACTAACGTATAGTTTGAAGTCTGACGTAAAAAATATAAATTATGGTTTCTTACTGCTGTATTTGCATTTATGGATATAAAATTTGCTGTAAAGTAACAAAAGATTTATGATAAAGAAATGATCCCTATGAGATATGGTATTATTAGTAAACCCCAATAAGGCATTTTCAAAACAAAAAGTAAAATTTCTGTATTTATAGATACAGCGAGGATCAGGCCCCAATGCACTGCACCACCCAACAACCCACCTACTTAATCACAGGACACCTCCAAGAGGACCACAACTTTGTCATTGGGTTTGGAGGCTTGTGTGCCTCAATGAAACGGAGGGCTACATTGGCTGGAGTCAGAGCTTCATGCTTTGGCTCTTGGTAGGGTCACCCATGCCAAACAGGTCAAAGGGTAGAGGGCAGACGAAGAGTATTCCACCAGTCCTCTAGGTTCGGTGGGGGGGTTCAGCTCAGGGCTAACAACCCTGCCTGGTGTTATGGAAACAGCAATGAAGAATCCTTCTACATCTGAGTGCGACGGTATTCCTGAGTTTCCACCCGGGACTTGCATGTCTGACAGTAGTGAAAATCAGGAGGAAGCTACTGACACGATGAAGGAAGCCCTGAACACTGCCAGAGATGGGGGACCTTCATTGCTGCCCTAACACCAGCAGCATAACAGGCCGTAAGTGAGTAATCACAGAACAATTTACAATGACCAATTAACCTACGAACCAGTACGTCTTTAGACTGTGGGTGAAAGCTGGAGCAGCTGAAAGGAAACCGGAAACCCACATGGTCGCGAGGAGAATGATAGGTGGCACCACTGAGATTATTCCAGTCCCCATCCTTACAGATGGTGTAGGACTTGAACTCTGAACTCTCAACGCCCCGAGATGTAATGGTGTCCCACTCACCGCTACACTACCATGCCCCCCCCCCCCCACCCCCGAAGCGGCAAGTTCCATTCTCAATTACCTTTTTAAAGGGATACAAAGTTGTCTCCAGCTTCTTGGCAGCCTCTTCAAAGCTGATTTCAGACTGCCAGTGAATCTCCTCAAAAACAAACTGAATGGGCTCCCCCGACGGGTCGGCGGTGTCGATTACATTTCCATTCTCATCGTGAATAGCACTCGGAAAGGAGGGGCCTGCGGCTTTGAGTTCCATCTGGATGGACGACAGGGGGACAGGCACTGAGCGGGAAAGACAGGAAAGCCTCTCATCGTGACAATTTGCTTTGCTACCAGACACAACGCTTCCCTGCTGTTACTTTCGAGTCACACGTACATAGAGTGACAATCTCATCCAGCATTTCCAAACATTTGCAAAATTAACCGGGTTATCACTCACAACCTCTGCCATCATCATTTGGTAAAACTTGACAGCACTGGAGGTTCAGCACAGATAGGTGGCACCACTGAGCTCAACTAGAGATCATTCCAATCCCCACCCAGAATTATCTTCAGTTCTGGTCACCTATCTACAGGAAATATATCAATAGACTGAATGAGTGGTTAGAACTTTACTACCTGGTGCGTAGGAGAATGAGGGGAGATTTGATAGAGGTATACAGAATTACTAGGGGTGTAGACGGGGGAAAGAGAAGCAGGCTTTTTCCACTGAGGTTGGATGAGACTAAAACTAGAGGTCAGAGGTTAAGTGTGGAAGGTGAAATAGGGGAACCTGAGGCGGAACTTCTCCACTCAGAAGGTGATGCGAGTGTGGAATGGGCTGCCAGCTGAAGTGGTGGATTGCAACATTGAAGAGAAGTTTGCACAGAGATATGAATGAAGGGTCCAGGTGTGGGTCGATGGGACGAGACAGAATAACAGTTCAGCACGGACGAGACGGACTGACAGGCCTGGTCCTGTGGGCCTGAAGACCCGAGGTCTTTGCGATCTTTGGACACAGAGCTCGGAAAAAGCGACAAAACGGACTTTTAACATCGTAAACCAGTGGGTTATTATGTCTTCCACTTGCTGTGAAAATAGGGGACACCTCCCTCTCCCTTGCCAGGGAGAGAGAGAATCTGTGGGATGTCGAATTTCGGATGAAACGTGAAGCCTTTGGGGTAACTGCAAGGTCTGTGTCTTTGCTATCGCTTAGCTCACGCTTAGGCTCAGTGATGGTACCGATGTGCGGATCTTTTTGTTGGTGGGGGGAGGTGGGATCGTTGCTCGCTGACGTTTATGTGCAGGAGGGTGGAGCTGGGGGGACTTTGGGGTTCTCACATTTAACTGTCGTTCATTCTTTGGGGCACCTCTCTGTTTTTGTGGATGTTTGCAAAGAAAAAGCATTTCAGGATGTATATTGTATACATTTCCCTGACATTAAATTCGACCTTTGAACTGGTCGCATAACCATCTGGTGTGGAGAGGCCAACGCACAGGATCAGAAAAAGCTTCAGAGGGTTGTAAACTCAGCCAGTTCCAACGTGGGTTCCAGCCTCCCCAGCATTAAGAACAAGTTCAAAAGGTGACGCCTATCCAAGATTAAGGACACTTACAATACAGGACATGCCCTCTTCTAATTACAACCATCAGGGAGGAGGTACAGGAGCCTGACGACACACACTAACATCTTAGGAACAGCTTCTTCCCCTCCGCCATCAGATTTCTGAACAGTCCAAGCACTATTTTCATCTGTTTTTCCAGTACTTTTTAAATACTTCTTATTGGAACTTGTTTTTTTTTAATTAAGTATCTGTACTGTACTGCTATGGCAAAACCACACATTATACAATGCATGTCAGTGATAATAAACCTGATACCAATTCAAATTCCGAGTACCATTCCTCCTCTCTGGAAAGGAAATGTTATGCTTTGAGTGGATATACACAATTCCCTTTGGGGAAAGTCACTTTTGAAGCTTCTTCCACCAATAGATCCAGATCATAATGAAAGGGTGGTTCCTTAAGGTAGTCATAGCCGGGGAAGGTAGTGGGGATAAGCTCCAATGACCTATTAAATGCTTCCAACGGCATGCATCTCAAACAGCCTCTAACAACCAAGTCCAACTACTAAGCCCAGCAGAACCATTTCCACTGACAGGAGAAGGACCAAAGGCCAGCTACTGGCAACTTCAAATCTGCGGCTTCCATAAGGACCATAAGATCCTAAAATATAGGAGCAAATTTAGGCCATTTGGCCCATTGAGTCTGCTCCGCCATTTCATCATGGCTGACGCATTTCCCTCTTAGCCACAATCTCCTGCCTTCTCCCCGTAACCTTCCACGCCCCGACTAATCAAGAATCTATCAACCTCAGCCTTAAATACACCCAATGTCTTGGCCCCCACAGCCGCCTGCAGCAACGAATCCCACAGACTCGCCACCCCCTGGCTAAAGAAATTCCTCCTCATCTCTGTTCTAAATGGCTGTCCCTCTATTCTGAGGCTGTGTCCTCTGGCCCTCAACTCCCCTACTGTAGGAAACATCCATTCCACATCCATTCTAATCAAGACCTTTCAACATACAAAAGGTTTTAATGAGATTCCCCCTCATTTTTCTAAATTCCTGCGAATGCAATCCTAAAGCCATCAAACACTCCTCCTTTCTTTCCTGGAATCGTTCTCCAATGCCACCGCATCCTTCCTGAGGTAAGGGGTCCAAAGCTGCTCAAATACTCCAAGTGTAGTCTGACCAATGCCTTATAAAGACAAAGCATTACATTCTTGCTTTAGCATTCTAGTCCTCTCAAAATGAATGCTAACATTGCATTTGCCTTCCTCACCACCAACTCAACCTGCAAATTAACCTTTAGGGAATCCTGCACAAGGACTCCCAATTCCCTTTGTGCCTTGGATTTTTGAATTTTCTCTCCATTTAGAAAACAGTCTACACTTCTATTCCTTTTACCAAAATGCATGACTACATACTTCCCTACCTTGTATTCCATCTCTGCCACTTCTTTGACCATTCTCCTAATCTGTCTTGGGCCTCCTGCAGCCTCCGTTTCCTCAACACCACCTGCCCCTCCATCTATTTTAGTATCGTCCACAAACTTGGTCACCAAGACATCAATTCCGTTATCCAGATCATTGACATATAACATGAAAAGAATCAGTCCCAACACCGACCCTTGCAGAACTCCGCTAGTCACCGGCAGCCAAACAAAAAAGACCCCCTTTTATCCCACACTTCACCTTCAATCAGCCAATCTTCTATCCATACTAGTATCTTTCCTGTAATATCACGGGCTCTTCAATTATTAAGCAGCCTCATTTGCGACAACTTGTCAAAGGCTTTCTGAAAACCCAAATACACAAATCCACCATTTCTGTTTTGTCTATCCCACTTATTATTTCCTCAAATTCCAACAGATTTATCAGGCAAGATTGTTCTTTGGCCTATATTATCATCTGCCTCCAAGAACACAGAGGCCTCATCCTTAGCAATTGAATCCAACGTCCTCCTAACCACAGAGGTCAGACCAACTTGCCCATAATTTCCTTCCTTCTGCTTCTCTCCCTTATTGAAGAGTGGGGTGACATTTGCAATTTTCCACTTTTCTGGAACCATGCCAGGGTCTAGTGATTCTTGCAAGATCACTACTAATGCCTCCACACCTCTTCAAGAACCCTGGTGTTAGTCCATTTGGTCCAGGTGACTATTCCACCTTCAGACCTTTCAGCTTCCCAAGCAAATTCTCCACAGTAGTGACAGTAGTTCTTCTACCCCCGCCCCCAACACTCTCAAACATCCAACATTCTGCTGGTGTATTCCACAGTGAAGACAAACACAAATTCCGCCATTTCCTTGTCCCCCCGATCTGGGAAGGTGAGGTTTGTCAGCTCATCTAGGAGATCTGAAACTTACGCTGCCTTGCGACTATAACCCACTCCTGGGGGAGGCTTTGGGTGTACACCCGGAAGAAAACACCCGGAATTAAGAGTTCCTAAGCCAGTCCAAACTGAGTTTAATTCTCCTGTGACACCGCTGGTGCCAAGCTGTATCAGTCTCTGCCTTTCCTTTGGATGCTTCAGCTGCGTGGGGTGGAGGAGCCCACAGCATGGGCAACGGCTTGTACCACCCTGGCTTAGGTACCAGCTTGAGTATCACGTAGACAACTAGGACACAATATCCATGGTCGATCCCAACCAACGGAAGGCCTCAGGCAATGAAAGGGGTAACACATGAGGAACAATTGATGGCTCTGGGCCTGTACTTGCTGTTTAGGAGAGTGAGGAGGCATCTCATTGAAACCTATTAAATACTGAAAGGCCTAGATAGTGGAGGTGGAGAGGATGTGTCCAATAGTGGAGGAGTCTAGGACCAAAGGAAACTGCCTCAGAATACGAGGACATCCCTTTAGAACAGAGATTAAGAGGAATTTTTTTAGCCAGAAGATGGTGAATCCATAGAATTCATTGCCTCAGAAGGCTGTGGAGGCCAAGTCCTTGGCTTTATTTAAAACAAAGGTTTATAGGTGAGATTATGGAAAGAAGGCAGGAGATGGTGTTGAAAGGGTAGAGGCCAGACTAAAAGTGGTCCACCAGTCCTCCAGCTCAGGGCCAACAACCCTGACTGGTCAAACAGAATTGTTACGGAAACAGCAATGAAGAATCCTTCTTCATCTGAGTGCGATGGTATTCCTGAGTCTCCACCCGGGACTTATATGACAGACAGTAATGAAAACCAAGCTACCGACACGATGAAGGAGGACCTTCATTGCTGCCCTAAACGCTGGCAGTAAAAAGGGCAGTAGAGTGCCTTGTTGTTCGTTTCCGTGTCTTGTGGCACATCGGGCGCAACCACACCATTTCTTTTGCATTTTTGTGTGTTTTTTTTTTCGAGGCTGGGCTGATAACCTGATACTCAACCCAGCACAGTTGGAGAGCGTGAAGGGAGCTGGCCGGATTTGAACCTCGGACTGCTCACCTCGGAGCCCAGCGCAATACCACTGCACCACCGGCCAGCTGGTAGAGTACCCAAGTACTTTTTAAACCTCTGACAGCCGGTTCCATATGCAGACCACCCTCTGGGCAAAAAAATAAAACTACCTCTCAGATTCCTAAGATATCTCTCCCCTCTTACCTTAAACCCATGCTCGCTAATTCTTGATTCCCTAACTGTCGCATTCATCCTGTCCATGCTCCTCATAACTTTATACACCTCGTAAGGTCATACTCTTTACAGTCTAATTGAAAAAGTTCCAACCTCATTCACAGAGATTTACTTCATTGGAACCGCTGTCCAACTAGGACACGAGAGCGTACCTGCGGCAGGTAACCTATATCCACCTCCATGTTTCCGCTGTCGCCCGTCCCGTACAGCCACTCCATGTCCACATTCAGAGACCTGGCCAAGATCACAAACAGAAGACATTTACTACGCCAGATCGGGGGGAAAAAAATCTGCAGCAAGTCGTGAGATCGGCCAACTCCATCATGGGCAGTAGCCTCCACAGCAACAAGGACATCTTCAAAAGCCGATGCCTCAAAAAGGCCCCCATTACACAGGACGTGCCCTCTTCTCATTGCTACCATCAGGGAGGAGGTACAGGAGCCTGAAGGCACACACTCAATGATTCAGGAACAGCTTCTTCCTCTCTGCCATCAGGGAGGAGGTACAGGAGCCTGAAGGCACACACTCAATGATTGAGGACAGCTTCTTCCTCTCTGCCATCAGAGTTCTGAATAGACAATGAACCCATGAACACTACCTCGGTTTTTGTTACACTTTCAACATTTAAGCAAGTTTGGATAGGTATGCGGATGGGAGGGGTATGGAGAGCTATGGTCCCTGGTAGTTTAAATGTAGTTTAAAGGTAGTTTAAATGGCTCGGCAAAAATTAGATGGGCCGAAGGGCCTGTTTCTGTGCTGTACTCTTCTATGACTCTACTTAATTTAATTTGATTTTTATATACATTTCTTATTGTAATTTACAGTGCTTTTATTATTATGTACTGTTGCTGTACAACAACAAATTTCACGGCACATCCCAGTGATATTAAACCTGATTCTGAGCTGTCCTGCACAGCACATTGACGCCTTCAGAGAGCTCTTTACAGCCAGTTGGTGTACACATGTAACGTGCTGTAAGGTTTCACTGCTAATGTAATGGTTTCTCTGTCGCAGCAATGTTTGGGTTATGACTAGAGATAACGGGGTTTGGAATGCGGGGGGCTATCCAGTGATTTTCCTTGTGAGTCTGGAAGAGAGATTTTCACGGTCTCTTGCCAGGGAGAGGTGAGGAGAGAAGACACGGATGGAGAGAGCTGGGTAGTCCGCTGGACCGAGTGGACTTGGAGCGAAAGTCTGAAGGTCAGCGACGATCGGAGGAGGTCGATGGTGGATGACCGGCTTATCAGCGAGCTCCAACACTGTGAAACGGACTGTTTAATAAGATTGGGCCTTTTTTTCTTGTTTCTTTACTAACCATATAGTCAAAGTAAGAATTATGAAGCTCAATCGTTTAATCGCATACGGTTGGTTATATTGGGGTACTGATCTGTAACAGGGGACACATCACGCAGCATCCACCCAAATGAGATTTCTTAAGTTTGGCCGGGCTGGGGACTATCACCCCTATATTAAGCCGCTAGCCAAAGCAGGAGTTACACACAAATCTGACCTAATGTGATCTAAGGAAATGAGGGGTGCACATGTGTTTGTGGATAAATGGTTAAGAAAAAGTTATTTCAGTTCATGCGCCAATCCTATCCAAATTCACTAGGCACACAGTCTACAGGCCAAGATGGGATTGATACGGACAAATGCCTCCTCAGCAAGGATGTGATGGGATGAATGGCCTGTAGTCTGATGACAAGCGGTGGGACTTCTGAAGAGCGCCATTGCTATCTTACTGAGAAACAAAAATGAGGGAGAAATTGCACCAACCTGCCATTGGGAACGTACATCCAGAAGTCTCGGACATGCGAGGCATCTTTCGAGAGGGTGACGTGCCCAGTGAACTGTCCTGGCGTGAACCAGAAGGGGAAATCCGGAGGCTCGTTCAGCTGAAACTCTCCATGGATCCTGAAACACAATCACAACGCTCGGTCAGTCAAACTGATGGCCACCACTCGCAAGATACGCTCACCAGCGGGGGCACGCATTGATCAGTAAAACCAATGTCACTGTGTCAGTTTCAAGGATTAAACTTTATGCATGTTGAAACTGGGGGGAGGGGGAGGGGTTTCCCATGCACAGTTGACAGCAGAAATCCCAATTACCGTAACTAATCCAACCTTCTAAACAATCTCAATGTCCAAAAAACAACATGGCTTACAGGAGGAACGGAGACAGGCTTGCACCCGATGGAACTGCAGTTGAGAGGGTGAGTATTTTCAAGTTCCTTGGTATAGAAACATAGAAAACCTACAGCGCAATACAGGCCCTTCGGCCCATAAAGTTGTGCCGAACATGTCCCTACCTTAGGAATTACTAGGCTTACCCATAGCCCTCTATTTTTCTAAGCTCCATGTACCTATCCAAAAGTCTCTTAAAAGACCCTATCGTATCCGCCTCCACCACCGTTGCCGGCAGCCCATTCCACACACTCACCACTCTCTGAGTAAAAAACTGACCCCTGATACCTACACCTCACTGAAGATCTCACCTGGACCGTACACACCGGCTGTGTGACGAGAAAAGCACAACAGTGTCTCGTCCACCTCAGGGGTCTGAAGATGTTCGGCACGAGCCCCCAAATCCTTACAGCCTTCTACAGGGGCACCACCGAGAGCATCCTGACTGGCTGTATCACCGTCTGGGACGGGAACCGACCAACCCTGATTGCTGGGCACTGCAGAGAGTGGCACGGACAGCCCAGAGCATCTGTGGACGTGAACATCCCTCCATTGAAGGCACTTACAGCAGCAGGTGCTGGAAGCAGGGCTGGAAGATCACTGGCCTGGAATACGGAGGGCAGCAGAGATCACAGAGGGGGAGCAGTGAGAGAGGGTCTCATTGAACTCCCATCAAAGATTTAAACTTCCCCAGGGTAGGCGCCTCGCAGTGGAGCAGCAGGGCCCCCTTGAGTCCAGTGAGGGCAATGACACCACTCCTGTACTAATTCCATTTTATTCGAAGCAACACACACAAAATGCTGGAGGAACTCAGCAGGACCGGCAGCGTCTATTGAAATGAATAAACAGTCGATGTTTCAGGCCGAGATCCTTCTTCAGGACTGGAAACAGAGGAGGAAGACGCCAGCATAAAAAGCTGGGAGGCTAGCTAGAGTTGATAGGTGAAGCCAGGTGGGTGGGAAAGGTCAGGGACTGGAGAGGAAGATATCTGATAGGAGAGGAGAAAGGGAAAGAGGAGGGGACCCAAGGAGAGGGGATGGGCAGGTGAGGAGAGATAAGAGCTCAGTGTGGAGAATAGAAAAGGAGGGGATTTTTTTTACCAGAAGGAGAAATCAATTTTCATGACATCAGGTTGGAGGCTACTCAGACAGAATATAAGGTGTTGCTCCTCCACCCTGAGGGTGGCCTCATCTCGGCACAGGAGGAGGCCATGGACCAATAAAACGCTTGGCCACCGGGTAAGTTCCGCTTTTGGTGGACGGAGCGGAGGTGCTTGGTGAAGCGGTCCCCCAATTTATGAAGGGTCTTTCCCCATCCCTGTACCACACGCTCGGGGCAATTTACAGCGGCCAATTGGTCTACCAACCTGCGACTTCTGGGTGTGGGAGGAAACCCGAGAACCTAGAAGAGACCCATGTGGTCACAGGGAGGACATGGAAAATTCCAGAACAGGCGGCATCGGAGGTCAGCATTGAGGTTGGAGGAGGACTGGGGTCAGAGGTCAGGTCATTTGACCCGTGAGGCAGCAGCTCTAGCAGCTGCACCCACGTCTCCACAAGGTGGCTCCACGTTTCGCAATCCCCAAGCACACTCTGCTCGCACCTGAACACGGGGATAAACAAGCGATGAGGTAACC
Organism: Hypanus sabinus; assembly: GCF_030144855.1. Classification (NCBI taxonomy): domain Eukaryota; kingdom Metazoa; phylum Chordata; class Chondrichthyes; order Myliobatiformes; family Dasyatidae; genus Hypanus; species Hypanus sabinus. The sequence goes on along the minus strand of NC_082729.1, from coordinate 12,362,346 downwards.
AACAGAGGAATTATACCCACCGGAACACGATGTCATAGTAGAAGTCGCTGACGGCTCGGATACAGGCCACTGCTCCCTGAGGAGCGAATCGCGTCTTCACAAAGGGCCGAGGGTGGAACATGCCAAGCAGTTTATGAATAAGGACCTGCTTAAAAACGAGACACCCTAAGGAGGTGTGACAACATGCTACCAGCAAACAAAACAATTACTATATTAATCACACTCTTTCTCGGACACGATCACTGCAGCCAATAGGCTGTGACTTCCCTTTCGGAGTTGAGCTTTTGAACTGCCTGTACGACCTGGCGTTTTTATGGCGTGAGCTGAAGCTTCGAAGGTGTGGAAAGGCTGTGGCGTGGCAGTTACGGGCCTGAGGGCGGGGAATGAACCAATGTCTGGCTATTGCTGAAGTGGACTTGGGAGGAAATTCAATGCAGCAGAACTGAGGCGAGGTGAGGCAGAGTCGAGGCCGCGGGGCCCAGGCAAGGAACAACCCATTTTTTGAATGAAATAAGCACCGTGCCAGATTGAAAAAGTCAGGTATGGGCTGAATTGAGACGGCGGGGCCCAGCCCAAGATCGAGGAATAACCCAGTGTTTTGCCATTGCTGAAGAGGACTTGGAGGTGATTCAATACGGAAGAACTGAGGCAAGAGGAGACAATACATAGTGGGGCCCGGCCCAGGCCCAAGGTTGAAGAAAGACCCAAAGTTAGATCGATTTAAGTGCCAAGCCAAATTGGAAAGATTGGGTAGAGGCCAAATCAAGGCGGTGGGGCCTGAACCCAGGAGCACACTGAAGTGACAGGGCCCAAGTCCAAGAGCAAGGACTAGCCCAAGGTTTGGACGATTTAAACACCAGGCCAGACTGAAAAGGTCAGTGTGTCAGGTCCGGAGGTGATGGATGGCCTGGTTTAGCTCACCACCCCATGAAGTTTACTCATCTCTGCTTTGAACTGAGGCCGTGGCCTGCAACTAAATCGTGGCCTGAATCGTCTGCAGTGGTGACTGGCTTCGTGACTGTGGACTCACTTTCGTGAACTTCAGTTCTGAATCTTATTTGCTGACTTTTATTGTTTGCAGTTTTTTCCCCCTGCACTTTGGGTGTCTGACGGTCTTTTTTAAAAAAATGGGATCTATTGGGTTTCTTTGCTTCGTAGCTGCCTGTAAGGAGACAAATTTCAAGGTTGTACACAGTATACATACTTTGATCATGAACGTACTTTGAACTTTCAACGAACCCTGTCCCAACACACAGACACACACACAACATAGCTGCCTGAGACAAAGGAACAGTTTCCTTCTCTGGAACTTCAGTGCCTCCTTGATTACAAGGCAGTATCCTCGTTGTAATCAGAAACAAAGACATGAAGAGTTTTCACTAAGTGTTGATTCAAAGTACTTTTCAGAAGTGAGTTAACAGTATGCATCGAACAAAGAGGGGTGCAGCTCAGCAACCAGCCCTTCAGCCCACAATGGCGGGACATAGCAGGGAATTATGCACGACGTTATTACGGCGCCAGTGACCCAAGTTCAATTCCGCCGCTGCCCGTAAGGAGTTCGCGCCCTCTCCCTGTGACTGTGTGGGTTTCCTCCCACGTTCCTGAGGCAGATGGGGTGGTAAGTTGCGGGCGAGCTACGTTGTTGCCAGGAGCACAGCGACACCTACAGGCTTCCCCCAGCACATCCTCGGTCATCGGCACACACGGTACGTCTCGCTGTATGTACGCTTTGAGACACGCATGACACATAAAGCTAACACCTGTGATTAAGGGTTCAAATCCGGCCGGCTCCTTGCACACTCTCCCTCCGGAGAGCTGGCCACTCGGCCTCGTGGAAGAGCAGACAGACACCAGAGACGGTGATCGGCAAGACTGCCGCCTGTTGTGTCAGAATGCGGAGAGAAACAACAACTTCATCTTACGACGTACCAAACTAAATAAAATAGTAATTAAAAACCAACTCAACTACTCCCATCTGAGTACACAACATCCATATTCACTCAACCTCTGCCTATCTGATAGCCTCTTGGAAACCTCCGTTGTATCTGCCTGTACCACCACCCCGGCAGCGTCTTCCAGACACTCACCACTCTTCTTGCCCCACAAATGACCTTTGAGCTTCGCCCTCTCAACCTCACGCTCACCAGTATTTGCCATTTCGACCCTGGGAGAGTAGAGGTGAAAGGTCTTCACAGCTAATGAACGTTTTGAAGCGTGGCCTTTGACCCACAGAAAAGGCATGGCCAAATTAGACAAAGGAAGATCCCACAGGCAGCAACGTCACATTTCTTTGAGAGCAGGGAGAACTGCCGCACTCTTCCTTAAACAGGGCTGAGGAATCTATAATGGACTCACTTTCAGGGAGTCTTCATCCCAGGTTCTCAATATTTATTTTTTTAATTTTATATCTATCTGTTTGTATTTGCACAGTTTGTTGTCTTTTGCACTCTGGCTGAACGGCCTAGTTGGGCGGTCTTTCATTGATTCTGTTATAGCTATTATTCTATGGGTTTTTTGAGTATTCCTGCAAGAAAAGGAATCTCAGGGTTGTACATGGTGACGTGGATATATATGCTTTGATAATAAAATTTAATTTGAATTTTGAATGTTAGTGGGAACATTTCAATGATGGGGCAAGTGAACTTATGCCCTTTGGTTCAAGAGTCTGATGGCTGAGGAGTAATAACTGTTCCTGAACCCTGGTGCTGAGAGTCCTGAGGCTCCAGTACCTTCTTCCTGATGGCCACAGTGAAAAGAGAGCGTGTCGTCGAAGGTGGGTGACCCTGCTGCTTTCTTGCCACAGTGTTTCATGTAGGTGCGCTCAATGGTGGGGAGGGCTTTACCTGTGATGGACTGGGACGTATCCGCTACTTTTTGTAGGATTTTCCGCTCAAGGGCACTAGTGTTTCCATACCAGGCTGTGATGCAGCCAGTCAATATACTCTCCACTACACACCTATAGGAGTTTGTCAAAGTTTTAGATGCCATGCTGAACCTCCACAAACCCCTAAGGAAGTAAATCGATGTCAACCAGTAGAATGGATTTCTGCCAGTGCCAATGGAATCTCCGTTTCCATCTTCCCCTGGAAATGAAAATTCCTTGGAATCACTACATTACCAAGAGCATGAACAGTCTGATGCTGAAGGACAGCCTCGAAACAGTGTAAGTACTACATTAATAGAAGTACTTTTAAACCACACGATCTTCAGGCATTGAGTGACAAAGGGGAGACTGCTATGTATACAGCAAATACTTTGTTAAGCACTTTCTTTATCTTTAACTGAGCTAAATTTAGTGTGAATCATCATGGGGGGGTGGGGTGGCTGTAACTGTCTTCACATAATCAGACAACTTAGTTAACTCCGGTTCCTTGTCACAGTGAAGACTACGGTTCTGCAGTCCAGATGGGAGGGGCGGGTCGGAGGCAGGAAACAGTAATACACCATAAAGCCAAAAGATTCAGGAGCAGAATTAGGCCATTCGGCCCATCGAGTCTGTTCTGTCATTTCATCAGGGCTGATCCATTTTCCCTCTCAGTCCCAATCTCCTGCCTTCCCCCGTATCCCTTCATGCCCTGACCAATCAAGAACCTATCAACCTCTGCCTTAAATATACCCATCCTCCTGTGGCAAAGAATTCCACAGATTCACCACTCTCTGGCTAAAGAAATTCCTCTTCATCTCCGTTCTAAAAGGATGCCCCTCTATTTTGAGGCTGTGTCCTCTGGTCCTAGACTCCCCCATTGTAGGGAACATGCTCTCCACATCCACTCTATTGCAGCCTTTCAACATTCAATAAATAGGTTTCAATGAGGTCACCCCTCATCCTTCTGAATTCCAGTGATTAGAGCCTAGAGTCATCAGGCATTCATCGGACAAGTCTTTCAATCCGGAAATCATTTTCGTAAAGCTCCTTACGTTACCTCTCTTCCTTGCGGTGTTGGAGGGTAAAACCTATTGTTCGAGAGGTATCCTGTGAAGATGTTGAGCTCACTGGGGATTATCCACCATGCCTCTCCCAGCTCCATTTTATCCTTGAGAGGGAGGAAGGCTTTAAACAGGCTGGTACTGAACACACTAGAGGACAGTTCCGGAGTTTTCCAGTTCCTCAGTCCCGATAGAGAGCCACGAGAGACCTGAAACACAAGGAAACGGTCACAATTTCTGAAGCAAGAGAAAAACTGCAGATGCTGGAAATCCAAAGCAACACAGTCGAAATGCTGTCGGAGCTCAGCAGGTCAAAGGACGGGAATAAATAGTCGACGTATCGGGTCGAAACCTTTCATCGGGACTGGAAAGGGAGGGAGGAAGGACTCAGACCAAGAAGATGAGGAGAGGGGAGAAGTACAAGGTGGAAAGTGATAGGAGAAATCCAGAGGAGGTGTGAAGTAAAGAGCTGGGAAGTTCATCGGTGAAAGAGATAAAGGGCTTAAGAAAAAGGAATCTGACAGGAGAGGGTAGAAGATCATGGAAGAAAGGGAAGGGGGAGGAGACCCAGAGGGAGTTGATAGGCAGGGAATGAGATAAGGTGAGAGGGAGAAACAGGAATGGGGAATGGTGAAGGGGGAGGGGGGGGATGCAACTTCCAGAAGTTTGAGAAATCAACGCTCGTGCCATCAGGTTGGAGACTACCCAGACAGAATATAAGGTGTTCCTCCTCCAACCTGAGTGTGAAGCATTCCTTTCAGTGCTTGTAAACTGTTGTTATCTTATCAGGTACTCACTTATCTGTAATAAAGTTCAGTTTATTGCCAATCCATGAAAATGGTTCTATACTTTTTGTAACTCTGACGAGCTATTCAAACCTAAATCACCGCAAAACTGAAGTTTCTTCAAAGACAACAATGCTGTGGAGAGCATTCTGACTGGCTACATCACCGACTGGTATGTGGGGGGGGGGTGGGGGGGGGGTCTACTGCACAGGGTCGAAGTAAGCTGCAGAGAGTTGTAAACTCAGTCAGCTCCATCATGGGTACTAGCCTCCATAGTATCCAGGACATCTCCAAGGAGCGGTGCCTCAAAACGCCGGCATCCATCATTAAGTACCCCGTCACCCAGGAGATGCAATCTTCCCTTTGCTACCATCTGGGAGGAGGTACAGGAGCCTGAAGGCACACACTCAGCGATTCAGGAACAGCTTCTTCCCCTCTGCCATCCGATTTCTGAATGGACATTGAACCCATGAACACTACCTCACCACTTTTTTTTAAATCTCCAACTTTTTGCACTACCTTTTAGTTTAACTATTTAATATAAATATAGGTACTATAATTCAGTTTATTCTCTCTACTATTATGTATTGCAATGTATTGCTGCGCAAAGTCAACAGGTTTCACGACGTCTGCAGGTGATATTAAACCTGATTCTGATTTCTTTGAACTGTTGTCCAGTGAGGCCTGCGTTGGTCAGGGTCGACCATAGATATTGTGTCCTAGCTTTCGAGATACACAAGCTGGGCAGTACGATACGGAGAGCAAGCTGTGGCCCAGGTAGCAAGCTCCCCCTCTCCACACAACTGATGAACCCAAAGGAACGGCAGAGACCGATACAGTTTGGCACCAGGAGTTGCCAGTCAGCGTTGAACTCAATGTAGGACTGCCTTAGGGACCCTGACTCTGGATTTTGCCTCGGGGTTTACTCCCGAAGCCTCCCCCATGAGAGGGTAAAGCCGCAAGGCAGTGCAGGTTTCAGATCAGAGATCTCCTTTTCCTGGATGAGCCGCCAACCATGGCGGAAGAACCCCACCTGCTCGAAGCAACTGGATCTAAGACACCAATAACCCACCTTTGCCCGTTCTCCTGTCTGTAGAAATGGTTCTACCAGGGTTAGTAGCTAAGCCCCACATGAAGGCCAGGAGCTGGACTTGGTTAACAGAGGCTATTTGCAACGCACACCACTGGGAGCATTTAATAACTAGTTGGAGCTTGTCCCCATTACCCACCCCTGGCTGTAACAACCTTAAGGATCGTACATTATCCAAGGATTTGTTAATTTAAGAATTAAGGATCCACTGGGTGATTATTTTTTTTGTCTGTACTGGTGTTTTAGTGGTATTCGCACCTAAAGTTAGAAACAAATGGCCCTGGGTTCGAATCCAGCCGGGTTCCACGAGCTTCACGTCAACAAGGAATTTCCTTGCACCTCAGTGGATATAACAGTAAGCTAATCTGAGCTACTTAGCCGGCCGGTGCTATAATAGTACCCGTGCTGGACTTTGAGCTGAGTGGTCCCAGGTTCAAATCCGGCCAGCTCCTTGCATGCTTCCCATCCATGCTGGGTTGAGCATCGAGCTGGCAGTTCAGCCTCGTAAAAAAACAGATAAATGTTAAAGAGACAGCAAGGTTGCTGCCCGGAACTTCACCTTTACCTTCTTTTTTACTGTGAGTGATTTTTAATTCAATTCACATTGCAATGGTATTAAATTAGAACCATACACCACCACAATTCCGTCTCTCATAGATTTTACAAGCTATTCCATATCCCAGCTCTTGGTCTTCAGCCTTTTAGGTTAGCAGTCTTCAGAGGCTTGTCTGAAACACAAACAGGCTCGTCTCCACCATTCCCTCCAACAGCAAGTTCCTGACCCAGCTAATTGCTGAGCAATTTTTTTGTTTGACCTCTGAGCTACCTTCTAATATTTCCTTAAACCTACTTCCTCTAGTTACTGGTCTCCGTATTAAATCACCTGGGATCATACACTATGCCTTCATTAGCAATTCTATCAGGACACAATTACTAAATGGCCCATTTACCATCATGTGGATGTTTAATTTCCTGTTAAATGATTGCTCTAGGAAGTTACAGTATAATATAAAGGAGAATCTTTCAAGCTTAGAATGTTCAAGGATCAAGGATCAACTTTATTACATGGAGTCATAGAACACCTCAGCACAGAAACAGGCCCTTTTGCCCATCTAGTCCATGCCAAACTATTAATATGACTAGTCCCATCGATCTGCACCCGGACCATCCCGTACCTATCCAAATTTCTCTAATACGTTGAAATTGAACCCACATCTGCTCATTCCGTACTCTTACCACCTTCTGAATGAAGTTTACCCTCATGCTCCAACTTAAACATTTCAACTTTTACCCTCAACGCATGACCTTTAGTTCTTGTCTCACCCAATCTCAGTGGAAAAAACCTGCTTGCATTCATCCTATCTATATACCCCTCATAATTTTGGATACCTCTATCAAATCTCTCTTCAATCTCCTGTGTTTCCAGAGATAAAGTCCTAACCCGTTCAACTTTTCCCTGGAACTCAGGTCCTTGTGGTTTGTTGTGTGACATGCAACAAAAAAAAAGAATAAAGGGTGACCTCATAGAAAGGCCTCAATAGAGTGTGTGTGGAGAGGATGTTTCCTATGGTGAGGGAGTGTAGAACCAGAGGTCACAGCCTCAGAATACAGGGGAGTCCTTTTAGAACAGAGATGAGAAGGAATTTCTTTAGCTAGAGAGTGGTGAATCTGTGGAATTTGTTGCCAGGGGCAGCAGTGGAGGCCAAGTCATTGGGATATTTAAGGCAGAGGTTGATAGGTTCTTGGCACGAGGGGATACAGGGAGAAGACAGGAGACTGAGGCTGAGAGAGAAAATGGATCAGCCATGATGACTCTGAAAGAGGTGGCTGAAGAGATTGTGGAGGTATTAGTAATGATCTTTCAAGAATTACTGGAAATGGTTCTGGAAGACTGGAAAATTGCAAATGTCACTCCACTCTTTAAGAAGTGAGAGAGGCAGAAGAAAGAAAACTATAGACCAGTTGTTAATCTGACCTCAATGGTTGGGAAGACGTGTACAGTTCTGGTCACCGAATTATAGGAAAGATGTCAACAAAATAGAGAGAGTACGGAGGAGATTTACTAGAATGTTACCTGGGTTTCAGCAGTTACAGAGAAAGGTTGAACAAGTTAGGTCTTTATTCTTTGGAGTGTAGAAGGTTGAGGGGGGACTTGATAGAGGTATTTAAAATTATGAGGGGGATGGAGAGAGTTGACGTGTTTAGGCTTTTTCCATTGAGAGTAGGGAAGATTCAAACAAGAGCATATGAGTTGAGAGTTAAGGGGCAAAAGTTTAGGGGTAACACGAGGGGAACTTCTTTACTCAGAGAGTGGTAGCTGTGTGGAACAAGCTTCCAGTAGAAGTGGTAGAGGCAGGTTCAATTTTGTCATTTAAAAAAAAATTGGATAGGTATATGGACAGGAAAGGAATGGAGGGTTATGGGCTGAGTGCAGGTCGGTGGGACTAGCACGGACTAGAAGGGCCGAGATGGCCTGTTTCCGTGCTGTAATTGTTATATGGTTATATGATGAAATGGCAGAGCAGACTCAATGGGCCAAATGGCCTTATTCTGCTCCTATATCTTACGGTCTAAAAGTTTGGGCCATGGTAGAAGCTGAGTATAGTCACGTATTCATTCTTTGTGCTATTAGTTTTTTAGTTAGAGAGAGGGGGGAGTAGGGGACATGGATTGTTTTTATTGACCACTAATACATTAACTTCCACTGTTTCACTTACTCTTTCACTGGAATAAAACTGGAAAACTTCCAAGGGGGTGGGGGTGGGGGTGAATACTTTTTATAGGCTCTGTACCTTTCTCAGCCTCGAACTCAGCTATTTGCGTCATACAGTGCCTCGAATCCCTCGCTCAGACTCTCAGAGATATTCAGGAAACCGCTAAACAAATAAAGCTCTTAAACAATTGACTAGCCCCGCGTAATTCTCCAATATACCTGGTGTTTATGTAGTGCCTTTCACAACCACTCAATGCTCCAGCCAAGGTGGGGATAACGAAACATAACTATTGTGACGAAGTCAAAATTTAACACTGACTTTGCACAAAGCAAGATCCCATGTACAGCAGTGGGACAATGACCAGATAACTTCTAACTCTTTTATATACTTATCTCTGTATCTCAGTTCATGCAACAGCAAATAAACCAACTCCAATTCTAATAAACCAATACTAATAGATTAGATGGCGGTTCCTCTCCGCGCCTTGTGGTGCATCGGGCGGCAACCTTCCCGGTTCTCTGGCATTTGTCTGCTTTTACAAGGCCAAGTTGCTACCTCGACGCTCAACCCAGCACGGATGGAAAGTGTGCAAGGAGCTGACCGGATTCGAACCTGGGACCGTCACCTTGAAGTCCAGCGCGGATGCCACTGAACCACCAGCCAGCCAAATAGATTAGTTTATTGTTATATCCACTGGGGTGCAATAAAGTTCCTTGTTCACATGAAGCTCACAGAATAAACTATATACATCAGAATAATAATAAAAAATAATTAATATATCTGAATAATAATTAAAACAAGCAAAAAAACTACAGAAAGGTGCAAAGATTGTCATGCAATCTGAAGTAGCACAAAAAGAAGAGGTAACTGTGCAGTTATCAGTTAGCATTACACTTTACAGTGCCAGCGATGACAGATCGGGGTTCAATTCCCGCCGCTGTCCGTAAGGAGTTTGCACGTTCTCCCCGTGAGCGCGTGGGTTTGCGGGCTGCCTCCTGCGCCTATTGCGGACTGTGTAGTACTTGTAAGTGCCCTTTGAACTAGGTCATTGATGCAAATGATGCATCGCACTGGATGCATATAAAGCTAATCCTTTATCGCTAAGTGCCTGGGGAAGTGGCCCAGTTGTGTCCCGAATGGGGATGGCTTCCAAAGCAGAGCCTTCTGGCGAGATACGAGACCACAGTCAGAACACACAAATGTAAAGTGTGGGCGGTGGGGTGGCGATACGTCTCTACCAAAGGAGGTGTGAGGTGCTCCTTCCCTCCCCAAGCCTGCAGGTCACCCTTGGGCAAGGTGTAGCACCTGCTTAGCCCCCCCGATCAGGGTCAGGTGAAGTCATAGGAGTGGGTGGTGGATGGTCGTACGAGCAGCTGGTGCACATCACCAGTCCTGGGTATGCGACCACTGACGCCAGGCAGGCAATCTCTGAAGAGTATCGATAATGGCTGGGGTCACCCGTCTTGTAAAGACACTGCCCAGAAGAAGGCAATGGCAAACCACGTCTGTGGAAATATCTGCCAAAAATACGGAAAGACCATGACCGCCCACATCATACGACACGGCACATAAGGATGGTGATGAAGAAATTAAAAAGCAGGAGACAAAGTCCACTCACTCCAAGAAATCCGTCTTTGCTCTTGGTCATAGATTCCAGGAGCAGCGGCCGGAAAGCAGCTTCAATCGTCAACGTCTCTGCGTCAGGGTCTGTCTCCGCTTCATCATCATAAACAGGGGCCTGGATACTTCCTGTACACATACAAAACACACGGGATCAGAGCCAGCCTTACAGCACTCCCACCCACCCACCGTGCCCGCCCCGGCCCCTCAGTCTGTCTGCTCCAATCTGCAAGCATTCTAGCCCTGGCCTTCTCAAGGGTCTGCTGGTTTGCCTTTTAAACATAATGATTATGTCTGAGTCTATAACTCTAGCAGAGCTCCGCAGACATCAACAACTCCGGGATCCATTTATAAGGAACATATATACAACACGCCGGAGGAACTCAGCAGGTCAGGCAGCATCTACAGAATAGAATAAACAGTCGGCATTTTGGGTCCCTTCCCGACAGCCTTTTCCCACCTACACTTCACGCGAAACGTCAACTATTTATTCCGCTCCACCGATGCTGCCTGACCTGCTGAGTTCCTCCGGCGTTCTGCACACGTTGCCCTGGAGTTCCGGCACCTGCAGAATCTGAGATCTAGTTATATTTATTTATCGAGATACGATGTGGAACGGGCCCTTCGAGACTCGCCGTCCTGCTGTCCCCCTATTTAATCTGAGCCTAATCACGGGACAATTTACAATGGCCAGCTAACCTACAAACCAGTAGGTCTTTGGACTGTGGGAGGAAACCAGAGCACCCGGAGGAAACCCATGCGGTCACGGGAGGGAAGGCACAAACTCCTCACTGGCAGCTGAGGGAATTGAACCCAGGTTCGGCTGTACTGTACAGTGGTGTGCTCACCACTACCATGCCATCCTCTCCCCCTAAATCCGCACCCTCTTGTTCTCGATACCCCTACCGTGGAAAAAATATCCTAACTATGCCCCTTCTAGTTTTATATGCCGCTGTCACTCGGATGAGATAGTCCCAGCCTGCCCAATCTTGCCCCATAACTACCAAAGTCCTCTGTTCCAGACAAGATGCTGGAATTTGGAGCGACAATCAGCCGGTAGAACATAGCGTGTCAGGCAGCATCGGTGGGAGGAAAGGAATTGTCGGCATATCAGGGTTTCAACCCGAAACGGCAACAATACAGTACTACAACCACCCCATCTCCCAATTGGTTGCTGTTTTAATGACTGCGTAAACCTCTCTCTTTTTTCCTCTCCCCCTCTCTCTCTCATGCAATCAACAAGTAGCGGTTACTTCAAAACAAACCAAAAACACTGAGGGACGAAGCCAGGAGATGGACACTGTGTGACCCGCTTCGAAATAACCAAGTTTGCAAAGTCAAAAAAAGGAACTTTTGATCATTTACTACGAAAGGAGCAAAGATGAACGATCTTGCAGCGATGCAAAAACCAAACGGAACTAAATTAGTAGTGGAACATTCAAATTAGCAAAGTAATGAAGCTAATGGTCCAACTAACATACTTAAGCGAAGATAGCATTCTAATAACATCGCAAAAGGTGTAACTAAGCAGTAGAACTAAACAAGAATTCTATACGTATTTAAACGTACTCATAGAGGCCAAAAAATACCATTCAGAATCAGGTTTATTATCAGGGGCATGTGACGTGAAATTGGTTAACTTAGCAGCAGCAGTTCAATACCATACATAATATAGAAGAGAAAAATAAAATAAAATAAGTAATAATAAAGAACCAGATCAATTACAGTATACATATATCGAATAGATTTTTAAAAAGTACAAAATACAGAAATAATGTACATTAAAAAAAAGTGAGGTAGTGTCCAAGGATTCAATGTCTATTTCAGAATCAGATGGCAGAGGGGAAGAAGCTGTTCCTGAATCGCTGAGTGAGTGCCTTCAGGCTTCTGTACCTCCTACCTGATGGTAACAGTGAGAAAAGGGCATGTCCTGGGTCCTGGAGGTCCTTAATAATGGGCGCACCCCCCTCAAATAAACTAGACAACTAACGAAACAAGTACATAACTATACTCATTTGCTTCTACCAATCCCCAACCCACGTGACAGAAAATGGCTCCTACACAACTAATTAAGGTGCTAATCTGGATTGGACTCAATTCAGAATTTTTTTTGTATCAAACAATAAAGGAATACATTTATTGGATTTTCAGCATGTGCCATTAAATGCTGAATAATCTATATTGCATCAGTGAGTTTCCACACCAAAAACAGCACACTGTACCTGTTAGTTTTTCAGCTAAAGGCTTAAATTCTTCTGGACTGAGGTACAAGTCATTGTTAACGTCAAATGAAGAAAACAAGAACAAGCCTTCATTGCCGAGTGTCTTCAGAGCATTATCCTGTAAAAATAAGCATTAGTTAAAAATCAAACCATTGATCAAAAAGTCAACATAATAGACAGCATTAAATATTTTGCAATAAAATTTCAGACGACAAGACATAGGAGCAGAGTCAGGCCATCAAGTTGCTCCACCAATCTATTATGGCTGATGTATTATCACTCTCACCTGCCTTCTCCGCGTAATCTTTCTAATCTGGAACCCATCAACCTCCGCTTTAAATGACGTGGCTTCCACAGCAGTTAGTTTGGTAGGCTGTTGATTGGTAAGGGCATCAAAGGCTACAGGGAGAAGGCAAGAGAATGGGGTTGAGAAGGAAAATGAAGCAGCCGTGATGGAAAGGCGGAGTAGATTCGATGGGCTGAATGGCCTAAATTCTGCTCCTATGCCCTGTGGTCCATGTGTGTTACCACAGATTCGAGATGGAGTAGGGATACAGACTTCCCAGCACAAAAAAGTTTTTTATAAGAAGATGAGTACAGCTCAGGAACAGGCCATTCGGCCCATAACGTTGTGGCAAACCAGCTAAAAAGCTCATCAGAAACACCCATCAAACACTAATCCCTCCTACCTACACACCATGCCCTTCCACCTTCCTTACATCCATGAGCCTATCCTCTAATGTATTTCCCTCTACCACCATACCAGGCAGCGCATTATCAAAGTAGATATATATCTCCATATACAACCCAAGATTCATTTTCCTGCGGGTGTTCACAGTAAATACAATAGAATCAATGAAAAACTAAACATGCAAAAGACAACAAATTGTGCAAGTCCAAAAATAAAACAAAATAATAACAGATGAAAAAGTAATTAATTATTTTGAGAACACGAGTTGTAGAGTCCTTAAAAGTGAATCCATAGTTTGTGGAATCAGTTCTGTGTTGAGGTGAGTGAAGTTATCCATGCCGGTTCAGCAGCCTGTTGATCGAGGGATAATAACTGTTCCTGTAGCTGGTGGTGTGGGACTATGCTAACCCTGGTGTCTGCCCATACTTGACCACTCTGAAATTGAATTAATGCCCTTGTTTGCTGTCCTACAGTACATATTGACAACCTCCTATAGTGCCAAAATGGGGCAGTTGCAGGCAATGTTACAAGAGTAAAAGGTGAGGATTGTAATTTGGGAGGAACACACTGGCAGGTAAAAGTTCCTCCCTGAAATTGGTTCCAGCTGGACTAAACACCAAACCCAACTTCTACAGTTTCAAGTACACAATTTCAACTTTTCCCTGTAACTGGCAACAAGGTTAGGACTTGGTTAGGAAGATTAAGAGGAGATTTGATAGAAGTATACAAAATTATGAGGGTATAGATAGGGTAAATGCAAGCAGGCATTTTCCACTGAGGTTGGGTGGGACTAGAACTACAGGTCATGGATTAAGGGTGAAAGGTGAAATGCTTAAAGGAAGTCTGAAGGGAAACTTCTTCACTCAGGTGGAAAGATCTCCCAGTGGAAGCAGTGGATGTGGGTTTGATTTCAAAGTTCAAAGTAAATTGAAGTACATATATACAGGTGCCCCCCCCTTTACAAAGTTAGAGCGTTCCTATGAAATCTTTCTTGAGCCGAAATGACGTAAAGCGCAGAACCATTAATTATATGGGAAAATTTTTCATAAAAGCAAAAGTCCTCTTTGTAATCCGAAAACAGGTTACTAATGTAGGTCTTTGGTAAAAGCAAAGTGGAGTAAAGCGGGGGACGCCTGTAGTACATCACCATATATAACACTGAGATTCATTTTCCTGGGGGCGTAATCATTTAAATCTATAGGATAGTAACTATAACAGGATCAATGAAAGATCAACCAGAGTGCAGAAGACAACAAACTGTGCAAATGCAAATATAAACAAATAGCACTAAATAAAGAGAACATGAGATAATGAGATGGAGTCTTTGTGAGATCATTGGTTGTGGGAACATCCCAATGAATGGGCAAGTGTAGCTACCCCCTTTTATTCAAGAACCTGATGGTTGAGGGGTAGTACTTGAACCTGGTGGTGCAAATCCTGAGGTTCCTGTACCATCTTTCTACCCGATGGCAGCAGCACCGGGTGGTGAGGATCTCCGATTATGGTGCTTTCCTACAACAGCTTTTCATGTAGATGTGCTCAATGGTGGGGACCGTTCTACTACATTTTGCTGGATTTTTTTTAATTCAAGAGAAATTTAGATACGTACATGGGCTGGAGGGGTACGGAGAGCCATGGTCCAGGTGCACTCTTCTCTCCTGTCAGATTCTTTCCTCTCCAGCCCTTGATCTTTTCCCCACCCACCTGGCTTCTTCTATCACCTTCCAGCTAGCCTCCTTCCCGTCCCCCATCCTTCTCAGTCCTGAGGAAGGGTCTCGGCCCGAAACGTCCCACAGACGCTGCCTGGCCTGCCGAGTTCCTCTAGCGTTTTGCGTGAGTTGCTCTGGTAAGTTAATAGTTCGGCACGATCTAGACGGGCCGAAGGGCCCGTTTCTGCGCCGTGAGACTCTTGCGACTATGACTTAACAGAGAAAGACTCCGTGTGATCTAATGGTGAGAACACGGCGAACAGTGGGGGCGGGACACTGCCCTCCGTGAATCAATGCAGAAAACTCAGCCCAAATCCCCTCATTCTTCCCTCCACCCGCCAGCTTTCATTTAATTTCAAGGTTTGCCTATTTGCTTTCAGCAATAAAAACGAACAAGGGAAAATAATTTCGGCGGTTTCTCTCACTTGCTTCGCTCGCTGGAAATCTGTGTAATATTTCCATCCCACGGCGCCCACGGTTACGAGCCCGAGCCCGAGTCCCAGCAGCAGGAGCCCCGGGCGGCCGCTCTTGGCTCCGCCGGGCACCACTCGCGATGGGGCCGGTCCTCGGTCCTGCTCCTGCTCCCCGTTCCGCGGGGTCTTACGCTGCCTCACATCCGACTCCATCCGCCCCGCAGTCCGGACCCTAGCCGCCGTCCATCCGCGCCCTGCCCTGCCCTGCCCTGCCCTGCCCTGCCTGCTGTTTATCCTCGCATCACCTCTGCCCGGGAGGGTTGCGTGCCGCCGGGAACGGAGCGAGGGAGCCTGCAACAGGAGCGGAACTATCGCAGTGGAATCACCAATCAGCAGCCGGGAAACTCTTCCCAAATCCTCCACATCCCTCCCACAGCTGCTCCGTTACCCGATTATCGCCCCCACCCCCATCCCTTTTATTGAACTAAAATAAACGCAGAGCTTTGGAAATTTAGTGCTGTGCACAGCCCTGTCCGAAATCGTAGGTAGAGGCTCCGTGGAAGGAGCAGATTTTTGCCTCCGATCCGATGGCGGTAAAGGCCGAACATCCGGTGGGACAGATTGCTTCGATCTTTGTTTCTCTGAACAAAAACCCCAGTCTGCCGGCGGAACGCGGCGTCGATGGAGGCAGAGGGGTGGTCGGCGGTCAGTTTTGCTTTGAAATACTTTGCGTTCAGTATGAATGTGATTGTGTGTATTATTTTGTCGCATCACATTTTAAAAATAACCACCGAGTTTTGGAGTTCATCCCGTTTTTGAAAAAGCTCTGATTTCTGAAGCGGCAGAACAGTGCGGAGGGAGCGCATTACCCCGTCCCAGGGGAGTCAGGAATCGCTAATGCTAAAAAAAGAAAAAAATACTTATAGAAAAGGAAACCTTACATTATTCTAACTAGCAAACAAGATAAAATCTGCCGTTCGATGCTGGAAATCCAAGCAACACACACAGAATGCTAGAGGTACTCAGCATCTATGGTAAAAAGTACAGTTAAAGTTTCAGGCCAAAATCCTGGACCTCGGCCAGGAACGTCGACTGCATTCTTGTCCACAGATGCTGCCTGGCCTGCTGAGTTTCTCCAGCATTTTGTGTGTATTATTCTAACTTGCTTTACGTTTGCAAATAATAGATTTTCGCAGGCGTGATGTTCTAAGGGTACCTTCAAGATATGGTCCCGCAAGAAGTCAGCATCCACCACTAAAGGCCATGTGGGACATGCCCTCTTCTGGTTACCACCATTAGGGAGGAGGTACATGAGCCTAAAGATCCACACTCAACGATTTAGGAACAGCTTCTTCCCCTCGTGGTGGGGTGGAGATACGTCTCTACCAAAGGAGGTGTAAGGTGCTTCTTCCCTCCGCTAGCCTGCAGGTCACCCTTGGTCAAGGGGTAGCACCTGATTAGCCCCCTGATCAGGGTCACATGAAGCAGGGGAACAAGCACCTGGTCACATGAGCAGCTGGTGCATATCACAAGTCCTGGTTATGCGACCACTGATGCTAGGCGAACAATCTCTGAAGAGTATTGATAATGGCTGGGGTCACCTGTCTTGTAAAGGCACTGACCAGAAGACAATGGCAAACCACTTCTGTAGAAAAGTTAGCCATGAAAGACCTTGATTGCCCATGACATACAACATGGCACATAACGAATGAACACTTGTGTCTAGCTGTCATAAACAGAATAAAACATGGCTTGACAATGAATAAAGATAAGTTGTATTCATTTAATTGCAAAGCAAACTGAGCAAGAAACTCAAGAGAGCCAGGCAGCATCTATGGATGCTGAGATCCTGAAAGCAGATGTATGGTGTATAATCATTGCAAATCATGGTGACTTACTAATAGGAACCACCATGAGGAAGAACACCTTTATCTGCCTGAGGTGTTCAGAATTTTGTCAATCTTTAATATAAATGATGTGCCTCCCTTGCAGAAAGCAAGCAATTGCCCATTACACCACTGGCAATAGGGGCAGCAATGAAGATCCTCCATCTCTGGTGGTGTTCAGGGCTTCCTTCATCGTGTCAGTAGCTTGCTGTCTGTTTTCACTACTATCAGTCACACAAATCCCAGGCATGGACTCATTGCACTCAGGTGTAGGTTTCTTCACTGCTGTTTCCATAAGTTTTGTTTGACCAGTCAGGGTTGTTAGCCCTGAGCTGAATCCCTGAACCTGGAGGACCACAGACCATTCTTAGTCTGGCCTCTACCCTTTGACCTGTTTGAACTACCAAGAGCCAAAGCATAAAGCCTTGACTCCAGCAAGTGTAAGTCTCAGGGTCATTGAGGTATACAAGCCTCCAAACCCTATGTCAAACTTGAGATCCTCTTGGAATCCTTGCAGAAAGAGGTGACTTATTTTGGTTCTTTGTTGAGCAAAATTAGACTGCAACTTTTATCAGAACCTGAAAACTTGATGTCACTAGGCTCCAGTCATTTCCAAACTTGATTAAATACTACCCTCGACTTCCACACAAACCTGCCTCAATGTTAGGAGGAACCACCGAAAGATCAGGAAGATGAGGAATCTGTGTAAGGTTTCCTCCCAAAGTCCAAAGATTGGTGGGTTAGTTGGTCATTGTAAATTGTTCCATGATTAGGCTAGGGTTAAATCGGGGGTTGCTGGGCGGTGTGACTTGAAGGGCTGAAAAGACCTATTCCACACCGTATCTCAATAAATAAATAAACCTTAGTAATGACTCCTTTGGGTGTACCACACCAACTCATGATAAAATGTGCTTCTGAACGCAGAGTTGGACTGGTAGCTAACCATGTTGTGTGCTGTGGCCCTTTGAACCCTATTGCTCACACACATGCACACTGATTGAAATCAAGGAAAAATACACTCATATAGAGGAGATGACATTGGAGTTACAAAGTTTCATTAGATCTTGCTGGGAAGACTGATCACACCAAAAATTCACTGATGGCAAATCAAAGCATTAAGGCAGGTGAATAGGCACAGCAAACTTAAGGGCTTTAAAAGGTAGCACTGATTACTTGCAATTCCCCTGTCATGGTATGTGTGGTGGTTAGCACAATGCTCTACTGTGGCAGCTGTAAGATCAGGGTTCAATTCCCTCCGCTATTTGTAAGGAGTTTGTACATTCTCCCTGTAACTGCATGGGTTTCCTCTCACATTCCAAAGACGAAAGGGTTAGGGTAGTGAGACGGGGGCTTGCTATGTTGGTGCCGTAAGTGTGTCGACACTTGCGGGCTGCCCAGCACAATCCTCACTAATCTGATTTGACACTCATTAGATGTTTTTCTCCCGTCCTGTTGCAGGGTCTCAGCCCGAAACATCGACTGTGCTCTTTTCCGTAGATGCTGCCTGGCCTGCTGAGTTCCTCCAGCGTTTTGTGTGTGTTGCTCGGATTTCCAGCATCTGCAGATTTTCTCCTCTGAAGTCTGTGAACCCCAGTTCTTCACCTTTATGTGTCCGCACATTCAATATTTTGAATGATCTGGCCTTCCCTACCCTAGGGGTGGAGAATTCCAGAGATTCACTACCCAATGAAAGAAGAAATTTCTACACACCTCAGTTCTAAATAATTAACACGTGTGTGCGCGCGTGCAGAAATGTGTGCAGACCACTTGTTCCAACTGTGTAAGGCCCAAGAAAATTGCAGTTAAGCCAGGAGATAATCCTAAAGGAGCTACAATTGTTCATTAAGAACTGTCAGACAGTATTTCTGATGAAAGTTAGTAAATGGATGGTACTTTGCTTGCATAGGTAAATTTGAGGGGAACCTGCAGGAGTTCCCAAGCATTTTTATGTCATGAACCAATACCCTTAAGCAAGGGGTCCATGGACCCCAGGTTAGGAAGCCCTGCTAGAGGGTGGTACGAGTGTGGAATGAGCTGCCAGCAGAAGATGTAGATGTGGGTTCAGATGTTACATTTAAGAGAAGATTGGATGGGTACATGAATGGGAGAGATTTAAAGGGATATTGTCTGGTACAGGTGGATGAGACTCAGCAGATCAGGGTCAGCATTGAGAAAATAGGCTGAAGGGCCTTTTTCTACGCTGTACAACTGAATCTGTTAGTTCAGCAAGGGCAAAATCAGTGCAGAGAATTTTAAAAATTGGTGACTTGCTTTAATTTTTAAAGTTGAAAATACGTTAAATCAGTGTTTTCTCCCCTCCCAGAAGAGTAGTATATGCAATATCAATTACTCTAAAGCTCTCACCCTTTTTAAATTTTGTCATTTCAACTCATGGGCTGCAATAATATTTATAGAAAGCCCCAAAGGCAGTCTATGAAGTCTTGTATAAATAAGCAGACTCCATTTGAGCTTGTCATCTCACATGATTGTGCACCCTGCTGGAGACAAGGAATTCAACGGGCAAGCATACTTTACAGTCATCAACTGAAACTTCACGTGAATATAAGCACATTCTGAAATTTGAACACATTCAGATTGGCCTGCCCAGTATCTTTCTGCTTCTCACCCACCAGCACAGACCCTTTTCTCTACCAACCTCTATCTTTCTGCAAACCCAATTCACACAAATTCGGATGGTTCATGAGCTGATCTGATCGTAACCTAATGTGGTGGCGTCTTGCTAACATAAAGTTGAAGCACCAACTCTGAGTAGCATGCACTAAATGAGATTTTGAGTAAAATCTTGCTTACAATTCAGCCCGAGACAAAATACCTGTACCATCTTGACACCAAATGACAAGAGGAGCATCACAACAGAGCGTACACTAATAATCCATTTATGCTCAATTGGGAGCTAAGTAAGCTTGTTCTGAAATTACTGATTAAAGCAATGCCAGAAATATAAGGTAACACAAAAAAAATCAGGAAGTCAAAGCGAGAGGAAACGTTAATATTTTAAGTGCATTAACTTCACCTCTCTCTCCATAGTTCGTTGTCAACATCTGCCTTAGAGCAGAGGGAGGGATTGACAATGGAACTAGGAAAGGACATAAAAGGAGCAAAATTTATAGAAATAATGTAAATCTTAACAATATTCTTATAACTTTTTTTTTAGTTTCACAATTCTATGTACATCTAAATAATGGAGAAATTAAGTGCCAGAAACTATTATAGCAACTGAATAAATAATTGACAGTTTGTCTATATTTAAATTACAGAAACAGTGGATTGTTTAAAATAACAAAGCTATTATTCCTATTTAAAACTCTCCTATCCTGTGATTTACAGAGCCTTGAGGGCAACTTATAAATAAGTTAATTGTCGATTTTAAAAATACTACAAAAAAAATTAAAACATTTGGCAGCCACAGCTTACGTCAGCCATCTAGATGGTAGAATTCAGAGGCAGAAGATAGAAGCTTGATTTGTGGAACTTAAAATATGCAATAGGGAGTCAGAAATTGGATATATGAATGGCTTCCTGTGATTCTTGGAAAGTTATATCATGCCTTTTTCCTATTATTTGTCATTTTGAGCTCTTTTATATTTTGATGTAACTGGTCCTATTAATCATGAGTTTGGCAGAGGTTACAGAAACTCCTGCACACCTCAATATTCCTTCATGTTGCACACATCAGCTTTGTACCCTCCTGTCGCTGAATTATTTACACACTGACTTATGAAATTTAGCTATTGTGAAAAAGAATCATTATCAAAGCACAAGTAATTCTGAAAAAAAAAACAATTAACTCATTTATGGTCATAGTACAAATGCAACCCAAGTCTATGCCTCTTCTCATTGCTACCATCAGAGAGGAGGTACAGCAGCGTGAAAGCATACTCTCGATTCAAAAACAGCTTCTTCCACTCTGAATTGGCATTGAACCCATCACTTTTTTTGGACTACTTAACTATTTACATATATATATATATATTTACTATAATTCATGGTTTTTAAATTATGTACTACGTTGTACCGCTTCTGGAAAGTAAACAAATTTCACGTATATGCTGGTGATATTAAACCTGATTCCGACTACAGTGACCGTCTAGATGGGCCTGATGTCCTGCATTCAGCCCACATTTGAAGCCTCACCCCTCCATGTACCTGTCCAAGTAACTTTCATCGATTTGTTGCGATACAGCACGGAATAGGCCCTTCCAACCGCACCACCCAGCAATCTACCAGATCATTCCACTTTTCCTCTCAACCCAAATTAAACTCCTCTACCCTAGGGAAGATTGTTCCTACCCTACTTTCATAATTTTGAACATTTCTATAGGGTTGCACTGCCCCCCTCCCATTCTCCAAAGTTCCAGTGAACAGAGGCCTAGCCTGGTGAACTTTGTTGGCCTTCACAAGAGGGGCTCCATTCTCAGCCTAATCCTGACTTTCAGTCTCCTGGGTCAGGTATCTCCAGCTCATTGAATTTTATCCTCCTCCCCCATTAAGTGTCTTCAACCTTGAAAGGCCTCGATAAAGAGTGGATGTGGAGAGGATGGTTCCTACAGTAGGGGAGTCTAAGAGCAGAGGGCACAGGCTCAGAATAGAGGGATGTCCATTTAGAACAGTGACAAGAGGAATTTCTTTAGCCAGAGTGGTGAATCTGTGGAACCGGTTGCCACAGGTGGCTGAGAAGGCCAAGGCATTGGGGTATATTTAAGGCTGAGGTTGATAAGATCCTTGATTAGTTGGGGCAAGAAGGCAGGAGATTGGGGCTGAGAGGGGAAAGGATCAGCCATGATGAAATGCTGGAGCAGACTTGATGGGCTCCTATACAATACGATCTTCAGTTTGTTGTCTCCATTAACCGAGGGGTCCATGGACCCAAGGTTGTGAACCTCTGCTCTAAAAAGTCATCATTTGCTCATGTTTTCCATTAACCTGATGCAGTGAGTTGTTAGTTAGCAGAGAAACTGAAGGAGCTGGACTTAGTGCAGCTCACACTGCTGCCTGCATCAGAGGGGATTTGGAGGAGTCGGTGTGCTGTCTAACAGTGAGTAATCGTCTTAATCACTTTTCTTGTGATCATAAGACCCTGTTGGATATTGTTAATGCTGCAAGGACCAAAGGACAAACAATTCCCCACCCCCCCAAACGGATGCTGCTCAATCCCACGTATTCCCCTAGATTGTTTTTTGCTTGTCCAGATTCTAGTCTGCTGTCTCTTGTTGCTGTATTGCCCAGTCGTTACTCTGAAAGCATACATTCTTTAAGATTCCTCATCTGCTTGCCTTTTATCCTTCTATCCTAGCGTCATTCTAATATCTCAATACAGTATAATTGAGTCAATATGAAATAGTAATTTCCTTCTATCTCCTTCCTAACTAAGTAGCCGGCTGTCGTGCAGACCCAAGAGCTGAACACCTATCTTCTGCTATTTATTGATATCTGGCAGTGCAAGTACAATTGAGCATGGATCTTGATCACCAAAATAATGCAGGCTGGAGTTAATCAGTTAACACAAGAGATACCGCAGTCAGCAGATGAAGCAAGTCAGCCCAACTTCAAGCTACTGGCTTTGGGTCTATTTTTTCCAGTAAGATGGTGTCACATTTGGTCGCAGTGGCTTCTACAGGGCCAACTAAAGGTGTTATTGTCTTTTTAAAATGTATTTGTTACGACTGCAAAAGCCTGCTGGACATTAAGGATTTAGAGTACTGCAGGACTACCCCATCAGTGAGTTGCTTGTTAGCAGAGAAACTGAAGGAGCTGGACTTAGTGCAGCTCGCACTGCTGCCTGCATCAGAGGGGATTCAGAGGGGTCGGTGTGCTGTCTAACAGTGAGTAATCGTCTTAATCACTTTTCTTGTGATCATAGGACCCTGTTGGAGATTGTTAATGCTGCAAGTCTGATTCGCTGATTTATTGGCGGTAGGGGAACTGTGTGGTCTTGGTTGTAGCGAGGACAAAGCCTCAAGCTGCACAAGGAGAGAGACACTGGAGTCGGTGCTGTCCCCCCTGTGTTTGCTCAGCAGAAGACGAGCAATATTGTGTTCCACTGCAGACTGCTGCAACATCCATGGACATAGGGTCTTGAACTATATTTTTTAGTTTACTGGTATCTTATATGTGCTTGCTTTTGTATATGCTGTATATGACTGTTGGTTTTGTTTTGTACCTTGGCCCCAGAGCAATGCTGTTTCATTTGGCTGGGTTCATGGGCATTCATGTATGGCTGAATGACAATTCAACTTGTATTTTTAACAATACAAAAGTCAGCTAAATCAACAAGATCAAAGCCAGTTAGTCTTTGGAAGTAGTTCAAAACATATCTTATTGAAAGGTTAAATCAGTGAATTATTATATGTTCATATCCTCCTCCACAGCCTGTGTCTCGACTTTGATTTTCTTTGCTGGTATGTAGGAGCCCATTCCTGCTGCTCGTTCTGCTTCATCCTGGGTATATGGCTCTTCACTCAATTGCTTTAGCCTAGAAAACAAGCATACAAAAATACGGGATGAAGACTCAATGTCTTTGATTTTTGATTATCCTCAATATTTTTTTCATTGTTTTATTCAACTAGTGAATGTTATTTGTTGCACCTGAGGCACTAAAATTAACACTTTAAATCAAAGCAGACTATCCCAATAACTCAGTCAGTTTACTCAACAAATCCTCTGATGCAAGTGAAGTTGGGTTTCTATTCTGTTAAGAACAATACCCGCTTTGGAAAGTGAAGACAAGCTAGGAATTAAATAATCAATTATTAAATTAGTGCAACACTTTACGGAATCCAGCTGAAAGATCAGGGTTCAATTCCTGCCACTGTCTGTAAGGAGTTGTTCTCGTCCTGAGTTTCCTCCGGGTGCTCCGGTTTCCCTTCACTTATGGGGTAAGGTAGTGAGTTGTGGGCATGTTATGTTGGCGTCAGAAGCATGGTGACACTTGCAGGCTGCCCAGCATAATCCTCGCTGATTTGATTTGATGGAAACACATTTCAATGTACATGTGACAAATAAAACCGATCTTAACAGACATCACAAAATAGTGACATTGCGGTTGAATTTGGAGCCTTCCTCAGTTCAAACATTCATGGTCAAAGCTCACCTAAATAATTACTGCACAGATGTTGTGGAGCTGACTTTTGTTGCCTAGTTGAAGTAGGTTTGAGAAAGTGGACAAACAGTACAAAATACTCCAAACTAATCTGTAACCTCACATTCAGTCAAAAGGGACTGTAATGGTTACTTTCAAGCAAACCCAACCCCCTCAGAAACTAAACACGGGGGGAGGGGGAGGAGGGCTGACACTGTATGATGCTCTCTCCACAAACAAAGAAGTTCCAAGTACATCTTATCCCTTACTGAGTAACCAGCAAAGACAAACTATCTTGTACTGATGAAACTAAACTAGTGGTATAATGAAATAAGCAGCCCAAGAGTATTCAAATCTACATAAGCCAAGGTTTTCTCAAACGTATTTAAATGATAAGGGAATCATTCAAAAAATATCATTCCCAGCTGCCTCTAACTCTAACCAGATAAAAACTGAAGACAAAGTGTGAACACGTAACTATACCCTTCACTTCTACCACCCCCAACCCACATGAAAAATTACCCATAATGAGCAACACAAGTACAATACAGACAGGCAGAAAATAGATATATGGCTCCTAAAGAGGCATAAAGATTCAGGTAATCTATGACCCCCCCTCCCCCCCCCCCCCGAGCCATACCGTGCAGGGGTAACAGTGTGGTTAATAGCTAGAACGAGCTGCCAGAGGAAGTGGTGGAGGCAGTAACAATTACATTTTGGTGAGGAAGATATTTGGATGAGAAAGGCAAAGAGGGATACAGGCCTAATGCAGGCAAATAGGATTAACATAAATAGGATCACCAATAGCTTAGACAAGGTGGGCCGTATGGTTCTATTATTCAATGCCTCATTCTCTTCCACTCATTTTCCTACATCGTTACTGAGCCTAAGACCGTGTTTAAAGACAATTACCTTCGTTTGTGAACTTTTGTTTTAAAATGTTCTTTCAGAGTCCTCTGGTCAATAAAGTATCGCCTGCAAATGGAACAAAAGAAAAATTACTGAAGTGATTAAACCCATGTGGATGTCCATAATTTTTTTATAATATTGTTGAAAACCACTGTTATTTTTAAATTATACTTTTTATGAGATTTGTACTTTTTAACAAACTCAAGTTCCTTTCACACTCACTAGCAGAAAGCGATATAGCAGTTAAACTAACGGTTTATCACCTTATGACCTGGGGAAGGGTCTCGGCCCAAAACGTCAACTGTCTACTCTTTTCCACAGATGCTGCCTGACCTGCTGAGATCCTCCAGCATTTTGAATGTGTTGCTTTGGAATTCCAGCTTCTGCTGATTTTCTCGGGTTTATCACCTTTCTCATATTTCAATGGGGAAGTATTAGCATATCACCCACATCTTGTAATTGTTTTAATTATGTAGCCTATTAATTAATTCATCTTTATCCAAGGAATTTCCCTCATCTTATCTATAAGAGTGATAGAATTTTCAGAAGCACCATCTTTTATTCCATTGTCTTACACCCGTTAATATTAATTCCCCTCTTAACATCGTTTCCCAGCTCTTTCTTTAGCTTGCTTAGAGTTTGTATGTTTATTTGTACTCTAGAATAAACTGAAATCTTAGAATTAGGGCTCCATGCCATTCTTGACTCCTGTAAGGATCATAAAATAAATGGAGATACAATATTATTTTATTGCATTCACCAGATTTTTTGCCGATTTTCTCTTTGGAAACTTCTCCTTTGGCCATTACGTTATAACAAACACACCTCTGCTCTCATCTCCCTAGTCATTGTCTGAGACAGCAAGCTGACAGCTCAATATAAAGTTAGCCAGGCAACTGAGTACATCAAACTCGTGTATAAACGCCCATCACCATTTTCCAGTTGCGCACAGAACAAATGAGATTTAGTAGTAGATTCAGAAAAACTATTTCCTTTTCACTGTTCTTAGTTGTTTTGCTTTGTCAGCTTCTTTTCTGTACTGTTGAGATCAAAACAATTTACGGAGGAATTGACCTTAAAGCCAGTCATTAGTTTTTCGTTTGTTGTGCGCTGTGTTGAATGACGTGGACAATTAAGGTCTTCCCATAGAAGAGATTGTTCTGGGTAAATCTTTCTACAGAAGTGGTTTGCCATTGACTTCTTCTGAGCAGTGTCTTTACACGACAGGCAACCCCGGATTTTATCAATACTCTTCAGAGATTGTCTGCCTACCGATAGTGGTCGCGTAACCAGGACTTGTGATATGCACGAGCTGCTCATATGAACATGGCTTCATGTGAATCTGATCAGTGGGGGTGGGGGGGGGGGTGCTAAATAGGTGCTCCACCTTGCCCAAAGGAAAATTGCAGGCTAGTGAAGCGAAGGACGTATCTCCACCCTGCCACCCAACATTTTAATGTCAGAAGGCTTTTTAAGTTAAAGGTTGTAGATATATTTGATTTACAATTGTAGAAAAACTACCAGGGCATATCATCAGTGTCCTTATAAGCAGGCTCATAGAACATAGATATCTAGAGCACATTAGAGGCCCTTCGGCCCACAATGTTGTGCTGACCATGTAACGTACTTCATGTAACCGAGTTACAGGTGAGTTACAACTCAGTCTTTTGTAAAACCAGTTAAAATTCTAAGCACAGACCTGAGCAGAATGGAACTGTCCACAGCAGACCTTCCATTGCAAATGAGTACAGTACCATTCCAGCAGGACACAAATATACATCATTGCTCGGGTGTACACGATAGAGAACACATTGTTCACGAATGACAGCTACTTACGCGCAATGCAAGCAATAAAACTGTGCATTTCCAGTAACGTCACAATCTACTTCCTGGTGCAGTAACTTGCTGGCATTTTCAGGTTTCATATCATCATGGATCTGATCTAAATCTTTTGTTCGCCTTTTCGTCTTCCACAGCTTTGACACATTTTTCTTTTTGTCGCTGTTATGATTGCCAATCCTCTTTGACCGAGTCATCTCCACCAGCAATCCTGAAACAAAAAAAAAACTTAACTTTAACATTTGTTCTGGATTCCATTTCCACCACTACTTCTGATACGAACCTCAAAATTTGTTTCTGAGGTTTGAATTTCAATTGCCAATGGTGTGCCGGAATCTTGATCCCCAGTTGCTTTGACATCTTATTGAACTAGATTTAAGAACTGAATCCTTAATTTTCAAAGTAGTATATAGCAAATAATCACATTATTTCATAACACAAGGAAAAGATCAGTAAATAATCTGGCCCCTTGAATCTGTTCTGCCTTTCAATTTATCATATTTAAAATGATCTAAAACTGTCAGATCTTAAAATTCACCGTGGATATATTTTCATAGGTAAATGTAGTCATAAAAATAAACTAAATAATTAATTGATTCAAGAGCGACCAGTTGAGTCAAACCTAGGTATCTGGTTGGGTTGAGCAGTTCTCCGAACTTGGATTGCCAAGATCAGAGAACAACTCAACCCAACCATCAACCAACCGAGCTACTCACTTTTCACGTTATTTCAAACTTAGATATCTGGTACTTTCCTTGATTAAGTAAACAGTAAACCCCAAAGATTTCCTTGGCATGGAATTTAGGCTTTGCAAAATTCCCTATTTAGAATGTCAAAGATGCCAAGTGTTCAACTTGATTCAAAGATTCCCTTTCTTCAAAGTTTCGCAGTACAGCTGGCCCTCCTTATCCGCGGGGGATTGGTTCCAAGACCCCCCCCGCGGATACCAAAACTCGTGGATGCTCAAGTCCCTTATTTAATCTGGCTTAGTGCGGTGGTCTTTAGGACCCAGCGGAACCCCGAACTTTATTTAACATGCTCAATGCGGTGGACATTAGGATCTGGCGGTGCAGCTCTGAATCCACTGTGTTTCATGAAAATAATCACAATCATGATTGAAAGTAAGGTGGAAGTAATAAAGCAATCAGAAAGAGGTGAAACACCATCGGTCATTGGAAAAGCGTTAGGCTAGAGTCGGTCAACGATTGGAACAATTTTAATGGAGCATGTGAAAGGCCCTGCCCCGATGAAAGCTACAATTATTACTAAGCAACACAGTGGTTTAATTATTGAAATACGTATGTTTCTTAAGTATTTTATATGCATACAAAAGGTAAAATATGTACTATATACTAAGAAAAACGTTTGACTGACGCTAAATAATACTGGATGTACCTGTTTCAACTTCAAATCCGACTTAAAGACGGACTCAGGAACGGAATTTGTTCACAACCCGGGGACGGCCTGTACCTTTAAGTCATTTCTAGATTACTTATAATACCTAATACAATGTAAATGCTAAATAGTTGTTATACTGTATTGTTTAGGGAATAATGACAAGAAAAAATAGTTTGTACGTGCTCAAATAATGGGCGCTGCAGAGAGAACTTCCGGGTTTTCCCAATCCGTGGTTGGTTGAATCCGCGCATGTGGAATCCATGGATAAGGAGGGCCGACTGTACATTATCTAAGTATGTGTGCAGTATACAACACTGAGATTCATCTTCCTCACATACAAGCCACGAAACAAAGAAACACCATGAAGCCCTTTCAATGAAAAACATCAAACCGCACACGTGCTAAAAACAAATCACGCAAACAAGAACAAAAAACAAGCGAAAAACACAAAATTGAAACGAGTCCACGCATATTCAGCTCTTACAACATAATTATAAAAGTAATAATTATACATACATGGCTTCACATGACCCTGAATCAGGGCAGGGGCTAAGCAGGATCTACATCTTGCCTAAGGGTGACCTGCAGGCTAGCAGAGGAAAGGAGTACCTTACACCTCCTTTGGTAGAGACGTATTTCCACCCTGCTAACCTCCGAGAGAGATCTTTTAAATCTCTCCATCTTTCCCACTATTTATCTCCTCCAGACCAATTAGCAGTGATTCAACAAGCATTAAACATTTCCTTTCAGCCACCACCAGCTCATCACTCAGCCTCCAACCTCGTGTCAGTTATTTTGTTTTCACTACCCTTCTCCCTTCGAAACATAAAAGCATGTTTTATTTTTAACTTTTTCTATACTCATCAAACTGATTATCTTTAGGGTTTTTTTCCTCTCTTTCACAGATGCTGCCTAATCTGCAAAGTATTTCCCAGCATTTTCTGTTTTTGTCTTTCTAATAACTGCAGTATTTCGCGCCTACTTGCTGATTAAAGTGTTAAGCAAGATTGAAATCAAAGAGGACGAGAGCAGAAGGCGAACAAGTGTCCGATCTCCCTCTCTCTCTCACTGCTGCCAGAGGAAGGTGCCTATGCTTGACCAATCTCTCTCTCCCTCTAGCTCACTGCTGCCAGAGTCTCGGGCAAGGTTTAATCGATGCAGTTTGTGGATTAAACTCTGCAGATAATGCTGATCACGTTACAAACAACAAAGTCTGCAGAGGCTGGAAATCCAAGCAACACACACTAAATGGTGGAAGAACTCAGCAGGCCAGGCAGCATCAATGGGAAAAAAGTAGTAGACGTTTCAGGCTGAGACCCTTTGTCAGGACTGCATGTTATATAGGTTTCTGCTTACTCCTTTTTGATTGCTATTTTGTGCGATTTTGATCGGAGACGACTGGCCTATCCCCTGCAGGCAGTGAAAAACTGACCTGAACTGAGGTAAACGTGACATTCCCAGACTGTTTCAAGGACTCTGCAGTCTGACGTTTTACATTCTGTATGTTTTCCACTCAGTTTTTTTGCTGTTTGCACAACTTGTTCCTTTTTTTTTGCTCACTGGGTGTTTGAAATGGATTCAATGGTGTTTTTGTTTTGTGGCCATCTTGGGAAGAATCTGTTTTGTATACTGCACACATACTTTGATCATGAATCTTTAAATCTTTGGTCAATGGCTTTAAAGTAGATCAAACCACTGACAAAGCACAAGTGGTGGTCCAGATGAGATAAATTACTACAGCTGCTGGAATATGGAGCAGAAGATAAACAGCTGGAGGAACTCAGCTGGTCACGCTACATCTGAGGAGACAAGAATGGTCAATGTTTTTGGGTGGAGACCCTGTCCTAGAGACACGAAAGTTATAAGATCAGCAAAAAACATTCTTTAACTCCAGAAGTGTGAATCCTCTGCTAGCAAATGGTCCATTGCTGGCCTTAGCAGGGCAGTGGATTAAGCCGGTTAAGGCAGAAACGATTCTCCCTCCCACTTTATGCACGGTTGCATTGATGCAGTTCAGAATGAAATGAGCAGCTTCCCGTTGTTCAGTTGTCTTTGGAGACACATGAAACCGCAGATGTGGGAATCTGGAGCAATTATCAAAACGTGGAGAAACTCAGCAGCAGCTAATGACGGAAACGGACAGTCGATGGTTCAGGCTGAGACCCTTTGTCAGGACTGAATGGTAAGGGGGAGATGGCGGGCATAAAAGGTGGAGGACAGGGATGGAGCAAGAGTTAGGAAATGATAGGTGGATCCAGGCAATGAGGGGTGATAGGTAGATGGAGAAGGAGCAAGTGGAGATGGGGACAGAGGCTGGACAGCATGAACACTTGTTAAATTGTTCCCCCTCTGCCTCTCCACCTAAGCTATCGACTCCTACACCTCTCCCAGCCACCCACTCCATCATGGCCAATTAGGGCATTTGGCAAAGCCTAAGTTCCACGCAGAGGAACCCACTTGGTTTCCCAAACCTCTCCCTACCTTGATGCCACACTCCACCGTACTTCCCCATCAGATTCCACCATCTGCAACACTCTGTCGCCTTCCGCCCCCAGTTTCTGAGGCTGTTCCAGCTCCCCCCTTCCTCCTCACCTCCATACACTGGCCACCTCCCCTCTCTCGGACCAGAAGAAGGATTTCTTTCCACAAGAGGCTGCCTGACCGGACACAAGAGCGACTGAGGAGGCTGGGATTCGACAGCAACGCACACAAGATGCAGAAGGAACCGAATCAAGTCAGGCAGCCTCCGTGGAGGGAAACGGACAGACGCTCTGCTAGTTCGGGCCGACTGTCCTGATAAAGGCTCTTGACCCAAAGCTTCGACTGACCACCTCCCTACCACCCACACCGCAGACGCGCCGAGTATCTCCGGTAGTTGTTTTTTTTTTAATTTGATTTGATAAATTGCCCCCCTCGCACTCACCGTCCGATCAGCCACGGCCGTGGGACGGAACGCCTCGGAGAGGAGGGGACAACGACCACACCGGCGCCAACGCACCGACGCCGGGAGGGAAAGGAAGGAAGAAGCGTCTCCTTCCGGGGTCAGCGAGCGCGCGCGCGCGGCTCCGCCGGCAGGGTCACGCGGGAGCGAGCGCCCGTTCCGGAGCCAAGATGGAGGAGCGTCGCTCGTCCCTGACGCACGACGAATTATGAGGGCTAAAGTACAAGCTAAACCAAAAGCAAGTCTCTCCTGATGAAGGGTCCCGGCCCGAAACGTCGACTCTTTAATCTTTTCCGTACATGCTGCCCGCCCTGCTGAGCCCCTCCAGCAATCTGTGTGTGTTTTGCCTTGGATTTCCAGCATCTGTAGGCTCTCCTTCCCTCTCAGGATTCATTCACGCCTCTTTGTCCCTCCCCACCCCTCCACCAACAATCCTAGCTTCGGCAGAATCTCTTGGGCGCTATCGACCACCCTTCTGCCTCCACAGAGGCTGACCGACCGGCCCTTCTTCTTCTTTCCAATCTGAAGCCTCTTTCGTCTCCAAAACAAAAAAAATGTTTACAAAATAGTTTCACGGAAGTTGTTGGTGTAACTGGAGACCCTGCATTGCAAAAGACTCCCCTTGTTTGTTTTACATTCCCTCCCTACCTTTACAAATAAAAGGTTTGAAGCTGAATTATATTTTCAGCTCCTCCCCAGTTGCCCTAGATAATAAGGTTAAAATCTCATCGGAGGGTAGGGTATTTGATTCAGTCATGGCTGCAGTCTCAGTTGAGTGTTTTCAGAGTGACAAGTTGTGAAGTCTCCAGGCATTACTATTGGTGCATTCAGTGTACTTTTACACAAAACTTTTGGAATAATTTGTAATGAAATTCAAAAAAAAGCTGCCTTTATATTTTAACTCTCACTCCAGAGATGCTGCACTTAAGAATGAAACTGATGAAGTACAACACAGCTGGAAAATACTAATTTTCGGGTGAGAAATCAAACAGGGAACTGTTCTATTACTGAATACTTTTGTTTGTGCACTAAAACTCACTGCAGTTGAGATAAAGAGAACAGGCTTGATATTCAAATTGATTGTCTTTTATCAGAACTACCCTGAGTGTAGTTGGATGCCTTAATGTGTGCTCAGGATTCTTTTAAGTCTCTATGTCAGTTTTTATCCTGATCCAATGACTTTTCTACTTTTAGTTCCACCAACCTCATCCTGTTGTGACCTTTGAATCTCCTTATCAAACCCTTCACTTCAACTTAAAAAAGAGCGAAATCACTCTTAATGAATAGAACAGATATGATCATGTCTGAATTTTTATGTCTGCGTCATTCACCATATTCCTTATTTTCTTAACCCAAAGATTGAGTCTGAGGTGAGGAAGGCAAATGCAGTGTTAGCATTAATTTTGAGAGGACTAGAATATAAAAGCAAAGATGTAATGTTGACACTTTATAAGGCACCAGTGAGGCCCCACTTGGAGTATTGTGAGCAGGTTTGGGCCCCTTGGAAAAGGATGTGCAAGCACTGGAAAGGGTTCAAACGAGGTTCATGAAAATAATTCCAGGGTTGAAAGGGTTATCATGTGAGGAGTGTTTGATGGCTCTGGGACTGTACTCACTGGAATTCAGAAAAATGAAAGGGGATCTCTATTATTATCATCACTAGACACTATTCTAGTGTCTAGGATCTCATTGAAGTCTATCAAATATTGAAAGGCCACAATAGAGTGGATGTGGAGTGTATGTTTCCTATGATGGGGGAGTCTAAGAGTCAGAGGACAAAGCCTCAGAATAAAGGGACGACCCAACGATTTAGAACAGACTCCAAGAGGACTGTGCCTCAATGACCTGGAGAGCTATGTTGGCTGGAGTCAGGGCTTTACACTTTGGCTCTTGGTAGGGTCAACCTGTGCCTAACAGGTCAAAGGGTAGATACCAGACTGAGAGCCCTGCACCAGTCCTGCAGGTTCCAGGGGTTCAGCTCAGGCTAATAACCATGAATGGTACAACAAAATTTAGCCTGAGAGTGGTGAATCTGTGGCAGCTGTGGAGGCCAAGTCATTGGGTCATTAAGGCAGAGGTTGATAGATTATTGATTCCTCAGGGCATGAAGGGACATGGGGAGAAGGCAAGGAGTTGGGGCTGAGAAGGAAATGGATCAGCCATGATGAAATGACGGAGCAGACTTGATGGTCCAAATGGCCTAATTCCATTCCTATGTGTTATGGTCTCAAAATTCTCTGTCTTTAATGTAATGAGGCTCCCTGGGTTACAAATCATCTGACTTTATGCAAAATCTTCTCCGCTCAAAAAAAATCATTAACTGGATGTCTGGGTGCTATATTTATTAAATTAGTTATTGGTAATTATGCAATGAAGGAATGGTAGCCATTGTGTGGTGATCATTACAGTATAGGTAGCAATGGAAAATTGGTGTTTCTGACTTGTGGAGAAATTGGCTTAGAGTCGTAGAAAACTACAGCAAAGAAATAGGCCCTTTGGCCCATCTAGTCCTTGCCAAATCTGGTTACTCCAATTGACCTGCACCCATGGCCACCCATACCCCTCCCATCCATGCACCTATTCAAACTTCTCTTGTAATTGAAATCAAAATCACATCCACCACCTGCGCTGGTAGCTCGTTCCACGCTCATCGATGGTTTTCAGGAATGGAAGAATTATGTAATCTGAAGACTGCTTGTCCCCAACAATTGAGCCTCCACAAGCTTATGAGTGAAGAAATTATTGTCTCAGTCCTGTGAATAGCGGATTCCTTTAGGCATTCCTCACTTCGGCTGGTATTTACTGTGTCAAACAAGGTAAGAAGTTCTATTCCAATTCATGAAACTGTGGATGGATCCTATCTGCTTAATCTTTCCCATAAAATGCTATTTGCCAGTTTATTCCTTTTTTATATATAGGTTAACAAATTCTCTATGCCCTAATTCTATATTGGTGGCAGGATGGAGATACATCTCTACCAAAGCAGGCATAAGGTGCTCTTTCCCTCTGCTAGTCCACAGGTCACCCTGGGCGACTGCTTAGCACCTTCCCACCCCCACCAATCAAAATCACATGAAGCAATGGGAGCAGATGGTGGATGCTCCAATCAGTAGCACAAGTCTTGGTTATGCGATCATTAACACCAGGCAGACAATCTCTGAAGAGTATTGATATTGGCTATGGTCACATGTCTTGTAAAGATGTTGTGTAGAAGGCGGCAATGGCAAACCACTTCTGTAGAAAAATTTTCCAAGTACAATCATGGTCAAAGACCATGATCGCCCACATCGTTCAACGTAGTTACTGCCCCACAACCATCAGGCTCTTGAACAAAAGGGATTAACTACACTCATTTGCCCATCCATTGAGATGTTCCCACAATGAATAAATCTTACTTTAAGGAGTCTTTATCTCATTATCTTATGTTCTTTGTTATTTTCTACTGTTTATTTATATTTAAATTTGCACGGTTTGTTGTCTTCTGCACTCTGGTTGATCTTTCATTGATCATGTTACAGTTACTATAGATTTGTCTATAGATTTGTTGAGTATGCCTACAGGAGAATGTATCTCAGGGTTGTATATGGTGAACTATATGTACTTTGATAAAAAAACGTTTACAATACTTTGTAATTTGAACACAATGATGATGAATCCTTTATACTCTAATTTTGAGTAGTGACCTCTCGGTTCTGCTCAGTGATTGCTAGTTACAGTGCTTATGATTTTAATTTCTTAAAATGTAGTGTTCCTCATTTATTGTCCCTCATTCACTCTGAACATTTTTCCAAAAGGTTATCTATCTCTGTCTCCTTTGTAAAGATACCGAAATGGGTTCTATTGGGTTTCCTTGTTTAGTGACTGCCTGTAAGGAGACGAAACTCAAAATTGTATAAAGGATACATACTTTGATAATAAATGTACTTTGAACATTCATTTAATATTTCTGCCATTTCCTCATTCCACAAAATAATATTCCTTTTTCTAATCTGTGAGAGACTTTAATGTTAACGTTAGCAAGTATTCCCCCCCCCCCACCACCCTTTTAGCAAATTTACAGAAGGATTTACATTGTTTCCCACTTAATTGATTAAGTGAGTGTTCCATCCAAATTTCCCTTCCCTCCTCAATTTCTTGGTCCTCCATTGTTGGAATCTAAAATATTCCCAGTCAAAGATTCAAAGGTTCATTTATTATTATTATCATTATATTTATTAAAGTATGTATGCAGTGTTCTACAGATAGCCATTAAACAAAAAAAAACAAGGAAGTCATTCAAAGAGCAACATAAAACAGAAAAGAAGGCAACATGATCATCAACCCTCCTCCAAACCCCCCCCCCCACCCCCGGAACCCAGCACAAAAAAAATAACAGAACACAACAAGAACGTCAACCCCCAAACTCTCACTCCCCCGCACATAACGCAACAAGAACATCGACCTGCAACCCCCCCACACAAAAAAATTACAGAACAAGAGCATCAATCTCAATTCCCCACACATAACGCAACAAGAACATCGTCCTGCAACCCCCCTCCCCCACACACAAAAAATAACAGAACACAACAAGAACGTCAACCACCAAATTTCTTATGCCTTGAGTGAAATACTATAAGCATTTTTCTGTGATCTAATATGTTCTTGTCAGCACAGTTGGACCACTTTTCCTGTTTTGTACCTTAAAGCATATATTTACTGTAAACTTTGTATTAACTCCTTTGACATTAGTCGTGGCTTGTTTACTGTTATGTTTAAAAGTGATATTCCAGTCTCTCTTAGCCAAGAAACAGCACACACATTTATAATTGTTTCTTTGGACTTGAACTCTGCTTTCAG
Source organism: Hypanus sabinus (assembly GCF_030144855.1). Lineage (NCBI taxonomy): Eukaryota > Metazoa > Chordata > Chondrichthyes > Myliobatiformes > Dasyatidae > Hypanus > Hypanus sabinus. The sequence goes on along the minus strand of NC_082729.1, from coordinate 12,326,267 downwards.
CCTGTTCTGATGCTGAGGCACAACCTAGGAAGCACTGGGGCATATCATCAGCAATGTAGTCTTTGGAGCATGGAGTCTTTCAACATCACACACTCTCACCCAGGAGTCCCAGCCAGTGTTGATCAGGCTCTGGCTTGTGTCCCAGCAGCATTGATCCATGGGTCACACCTCTCGATCCATAGCCATCTGGAGACTCGCTCAGCAGCCTCTGTGACATGCTTGATGGCTCTCTTCTGCCGGGGAGAGAGTGTGTTCTGCACAGTGAGCAGCCAGCAGAACCTCTACACCCCACATCCATAGACTCAGATCTCCACAACTGTCTCTGGCACTGCTCTACCAGCTCCTGGTTTTTGGCTTTCTCACGCTCAATTACCACTTCAATGCAGTCTCACGAGGAACTGCCAGTTCTACCATGACAAATTTCATGGCATATGCCAGTGATATTAAACCAGATTCTGACCACCTGCTTCGAGGTTTCTGACAGAATGACCATCTCGGGCTTCAGGGATGATGATGTGATGAAATCTGGGAGCTTTAATTGCTTGCCAAGGTCGACTCTTAGTGCTAAATCATTTTATTTAAAATGAAGACACAAGAAACTGCAGCTGCTGGAATCTTGAGCAATCAGCAAAATGCTGGAGGTAGCATTTGTGGAGGGTAATGGACAGCTGATGTTTTGGATCAAGTCCAGATGAAATGTCTTGGCATGAAATAGAGACTGTCCGTTTTCTTCCATAGATACTGCTTGACCGGCCGAGTTCTTCCAGCAGTTAGTTTGTGGTACTTTCTAATGTAAGTCACTATACTATTATGATCACTCTTCTAAAGACCATTAGTTCCAAACCTAATCAACTACTTCTCATTGTGCAGTGTTAAAACAATCCCTATTCTTGTTTGAGTGTCAGGGAGGAGATACTTCTGTACCAAAGGAGGTGTAAGGCACCCCTTCCCTCCACTGGCCTACAGGTCATCCTTGGGCAAGGTGTACCATCTGTTTAGCCCCCTGACCAGGGCCACATGAATCCATGAGAGGAAGTGGTGGATGGTCGTATGAGTAGCTGATGCATATCTCAAGTCCTGGTCATGCGACCACCAATTCCAGGCAAACAATCTCTGAAGAGATTTGATGATGGCTGAGGTCACCCATCTTGAAAGGAAATGCCCAGAAGAAGATTTACCAAGAATAATCATGGTCGAAGACCGTGATCGCCTATTGATATGAAGTGGTACATAATGTACAGTTTGTTAATCTATCAATCAAATTTGTTAGTTATTGAGATACAGCATGCTGTAGGCGCTTACGGCCCATCGAGCTGCACTGCCCAGCAAACCCCGATTTAACACTAGCCTAATCACGGGACAGTTTACAATGACCAATTAACCTATTAACCGATATGTTTTTGGACTGTGAGAGGAAACCGGAGTTCTTGGAGGAAACTCACACAGTCATGGGGAGAACATACAAACTCCTTACAGGCTGCAGCGGGAATTGAACCCGTCACCTGTACTGTAAACCGTTGTGCTAATCACTACTCTACCGTGCCACTGGTTCTGCAAAATACCAATAAGAGAACTATCTGATATACATTGTATGGGTTCATTATCCACATGATTACTGGTGATTACGTTTGCCCAATCTATATAAAGATTAAATTTCTCAACATTAATATGTTTGTTACATGAGCCTTTTCATTTCCTGATGTATTCATTACATGCCGTGTCATATGAGGTAGACGATCATGGTCTTTGACCATGATTGTTCTTGGCAAGTTTTTCTTCACTGTTTTCTCCTGGACAGTGTCTTTAGCCAATATCAATACTCTTCATAGATTGTCTGTCTGGCATCAGTGGTTGCATGACCAGGACTTGTGATATGCCCCAGCTGCTCCTATGCCCATCACCACCTGCTCATATGGCTTCATGGGATTCTGATCAAGGGGAGGGGAGGTTGCTAAACAGATGCTACACCTTGCCCAAGGGAGGGAGTGCCTTACACCTCCTTTGGTACCCCACTATCTGATATATACTCTGACTGATTACTGCTGCTCTTTGCCAACCTATAGACAACTCCCACCAACTGTGCTCAGCCCTTTGCTGTTTCTCAACTCCTCCTGAACTGATTCCATAATTTTCTGAGGTAAAATCCTTCCTCTGCCTTCATCCTGCCATTTATTATTTGTGATACTGCTCCTTCTTTACTATCCATCCCATCTCAAAGCTACATGTTAAATATCTAACTGCCAACCTCAGTCACTTTGTGTTCATGTCTCCCTACAGGCTATTGTACCAATTTGTTTATATCTGTGTCATTAACTAATCTATATTGTTACAAAGGTATTGCACTTGGATGAAGAGCCTTCAGTTTTGTCTTTTTTTCAACCATATTTTCATTCTCCTGATTATAAATGGAGGTAAAATCTTGATTGTTTTATGTTCTCAATTACCCATTTCATGACCCATCTTTAATCTAAATTCCTCCTCACCAGAACTCTCTCCCCCCTCCTCCACCCACTAATATGATGAACTGAGACTGAGGCTTTTGTGCCTACTCTGGCTGCTCCAGGGGGTTGTGCCTACGAACTCAGTTTGGTTTGGAATGCTGTTGCTTGCTTCTATGGTTTGTGTGATTTGTGTTTTTTTTTCTTTTTCTCTGTGCATTGGGTGTTGGTCTTTTATAAATTGGCTTCTTTCGAGTTTCTTGCTTTGTGGCTAGTTGTAAGCAGACAAATCTCAAGGTTGTATAATTTATACATACTTTGATAATAACTGTACTTTGATTCTTTGAATTTTTATCCATGACCTTTTATCGATCTACCAAGCAATTTCCAATGAACAGCCCTCCCTGGTCCAAATATAGGCAGATGATTTGAGACCCATTTCTGTTACACCACATCCAAGAGGACCTCAACCTTGCCATAGGGTTTGGAGGCTTGCGTGCCTCAATGACCGGGAGAGCTATGCTGGCTGGAGTCAGAAAGTTGAAAGGGGAGAGAGGCAGAGAGGAACCTGGGATAGGGGGAGGGGGAGGCAATTACCGGAAATTGGAGAATTCAGTGTTCATACCACCAGGCTGGAGGCTACCCAGATGGTAGATGAGGTGTTGCTCCTCCAACATGAGTTTGGCCTCAACATGGCAGTAGAGGAGGCCATGTATGGACATATCTAGATGGGAAGGAGAGGCAGAGTTGAAGTGGGTGGCAACTGGGAGGTCCTGTCTATTGTATCGAACGGAGCGTAGGTGCTTGCTGAAGCAGTCCCCCAATCTGCGTCGGGTCTCGCCAATGTAGAGGAGGCCGCCCCGGGAGCAGCGGATGCAATAGACAACTCCAGCAGACTTGCAGGTGAAGTGTTGCCTCACCTGGAAGGACTGTCTGGGGCCCAGAATGGTGGTAAGGGGAGAAGGTGTGGGGACAGGTGTAGCATTTGCGCTTGCAGGGATAAGTGCCAGGTGGGAGTTCTGTGGGGAGGGATGTGTGGACCAGGTAGTCGCAGAAAGAACTGCCTCTCTCCCCTTTCAACTTTCTGCTGCTTTATCTCTACAGTTCTTTCATGCTTATCCCCTCCCCCCTTTATCTTTCCTCTGATTGGTTTTCCACCTGGCGCCTCTAGGCCCTACCCCCTCCCCTTTCTCTATTACTGGGCTTTGGCCCTCTCTTCCCTCCTATTCCTGATGAAGGGTCTTGGCCCGAAACGTTGGCTACTCTTTTCTCATGGATGCTGCCTGACCTGCTGAGTTCTTCCAGTGTTGTGTACATCAACAGGATCCCTTTAAAGTTCCTCTCTCGTCCCACAGAGATGCCCTTAACCTTGGCTCAGGATCATGGCTGCTGAGAATGGAAGCTGTCTCTCAATCAACAATCCCATATCATTGCTATCCTTTACATTATCTTGTCTTGAATGAATCTTTCATTGTTAGGTGATTGGTTTGCACATACTTATCTGCTCTTGATTACACAGGCTAGAATTGCAAATCTATTGGACAACTAAAAAGACTGATTTTCCTCTGGTAATACTTTCTGGATTCCTATTAGCTTCAATTATAGTTCCTTGTCCTCTCCCTTTGACTGACAAATTCTGCATGATTTAGAACTTAGAATTAGAATTTATTTAACTCTTACATCCATCCCACAACATGAGTGATTAAAAATCTTTGCATTATGACTTTGTTGCAATGTACAAACATGTGAATTTATAAGTTTGTAGAAAGAAGCTGGCCCGTAGCTTGTTGATCCTGGTCTTAATGCTGCGGTAATGTTTGCCAGATGAAAGCAGCCGAAACAGTTTAAGGTTGGGGTGGCTGGTGTCCCCAATGAGCTTCCAGACCTTCTTTCTGCACCTGCTGCTGTAAATGTCCTCCATAGAGGGATGTTCACATCCATGGATGTGCTGGGCTATCCATACCACTTTCTGCAGTACCCAGTAATCAAGGTCGGTGTAGTTCCCATACCAGGAGGTGATGCAGCCAGTCAGGATGCTCTCCATGGTGCCCCTCTAGACGGTCTTGAGGATTTGGAGGCTCATTCTGAATTTCTTCAGTCACCTGAGGTAGAAGAAACACTGCTATACTTTTTTTTGCCACAAAGCAGGTGTATACAGTCCAGGTGAGAACATCGGTGATGTGTATACCGAGGAACTTGAAATTACTCACCCTCTCAATCGCAGACCTATTGATGTTGATCGGGCCAAGCCTGTCTCTGTTCCTCCTGTAATGCACAATCAGCTCTTTTGTTTTTCGGACATTGAGGGAGAGGTTGTTATCCTGGCATCACTGTGTCAGGGTGTCACCCTCTCCTCTGTAGGCTGCCTCATTACCGTTAGAAATAAGGCCGATCAAAGTCATGTCATCTGTGAATTTGATCAGCAGATTGGAGCCGAGTGTGGCAGTACAGTCGTGGGTGTAAAGGGAGTAGAGGAGGGGACTCAGGATACAACCCTGGGGGGCATCCGTGTTGAGGGTCAGAGGGGCAAATGAAGGAAGCCCATCCTTCCACCTATCGGCGATCCATTAAGACATCTAGGATCTAGCTGCAGGCCGAGGTCTCTGAACTTCCTGTCAAGTCTGGGAGGGAATTATGGTGTTGAATGCTGAACTGTAGTCCAGGAACAGCAGTCTAACATATACATCCCTCTTCTCCAGGTGAGTGAGGACGGTGTGTAGAGCTGTGGCTATGGCATCATTGGTAGACTGGCTCTGTCAATAGGTGAATTGTAGAGGATCTAGTGTGGGTTGTAGCAGTACTTAATCTAAGGGATATGATTACTTCCTGAAACTGTTCAGGGTAACTTTTCCCCAACCTTCCTGCCCTGATGCACCATCTTTAATCTTAGAATCTTAGAGTACAGCATAGGAACAGGCCCTTTGGCCAATCTGGTCTGTGCCAAACCATTTAAACTGCCAGATCCCATCAGCCTGCACCAGATCCATAGCCCTCCATACTCCTACCATCCACACACCGATCCAAACTTCTCTCAAACGTTGAAATTGAGCTTGCATGCACCACTCTCACCATCCTCTGAGTGAAGATGTTTCCTTTAAACTTTTCACCTTTCACCCTTAACTTGTGACCTCTAGTTGTAGTCCCACCCAACCTCCAGAAAATGTATGCTTGCATTTACCCCATCTATACCCCTCATAATTTTGTATACCTCTATGAAGTCTCCCCTCACTTCCAAGTTCCAAGGAATAAAGTTCTAACCTGTTCAATCTTTCCTCTTACTCAAGTCCTCCAGTCCCAGCAACATCCTTGTAAATTTTCTCTGTGCTTTTTCAAACTTATTTACATCTTTCCTGTAGGTGGGTGACCAAGACTGCACACAATACTCCAAATTAGGCCTCACCAATGTCTTATACAACTTTAACATAACATCGCATCTCCTGTGCTCAATACATGGATTTCTTTCTTTCTGTTGTAGGGTATAAAATGACATTATTCACTGTTGCTGTACCACATCCTCTGCAAAGTATAAAAATTGGTAAAGTGATCTGGAGCCAAATCTTGGGAGAAATAAAAACATTCACATATAGACCCATCATCCTTCTTCAGAAAAATTCTAAAATTTGTTTTTTTAAATCCTTACTATTTCCTATTTTACCAATGCTCATCTCATCTCTCTTCCTAATTTTCATACTTACTGTGGAAGAAAATTTCAAATATAGGGTGAAAAGATCTGTGTGTTGCTAAAATGGTCCTATGGACATCCTGTGTTTTTTAATTAAGTTGCAAATCTACGTAACCAGTAAAAATAAGCATCAAAGTGTTCCAGTTACACCCAGAGATTCAGAATAATAAATCAGAATGAACCTTCAAAAATCAAACTTTTGAGTACAGTAGATGGGATGTTATGTTGAAGTTGTCTAAGACATTGGTGAGGTCTAATTTGGTGTATTGTGTGCAGTTTTGGTCACCTACCTACAGGAAAGAAGTAAATAAGGTTGAAAGAGTACAGAGAAAATTTACAAAGGATGTTGCCGGGTCTGGAGGATCTGAGTTATAAGAAAAGATTGAACAGGTTAGGAGTTCATTCCTTGGAATGTAGAAGATTGAGGGGAGATTTGATAAAGGTATACAGAATTATAAAGAGATAGATAGTGGAAAAAGCCTGCTTGCATTTACCCTGTGGTTGGGTGGGACTAAGGGGAAACATTTTCACTTTGAATGTAGAACGAGCTGCCAGTGCAAGTGATGCATGCAAACTCAATTTCAACATTTAAGAGAAGTTTAGATAGGTACATGAATGGTAGGGGTATGGAGGGCAATGGACCTGGTGCAGGTCAATGGGAGTGGGCAGTTTAAATAGTTTGGTGTGGACTAGATGGGCTAACAGGCCTGTTTCTGTGCTGTACTTTTCTATAACAATGACTCTAATGGTGTTTTCTCTGTTGCTGTTCTGCTTCAGAAGTAAAATTAACACAAGATAAAGTTATATGGAGCCAATTCATAAAAGAGAAAATATTTAGTCTTTCACACCCCATTCAGAATATCTCAAAGAACCTTTCAGCCAACAAGTATTTTAGAAGTGTTGTCTCTTTTGAATTGTATGTTCCGCACTGAACAAGGTCATCAAAGAGACACTGAATTTAGTGGATACAGAGGTGTTTTATTCAACAAAATGAGATGGAGGAAAAAGCCTGTTTGACCCAACTTTACTCAACATTTTGTATGCTGAAGATCAAAGGGAACAGCAGGTCAATTCTATAGTTATAGAATTGCTTCCTTTGAATTACATATAGTTTTCACACACCTCCTTCGCACCCACACTCCAGACACCCAAAATGAATGCTAATCAGCATTGTCTGGTTTTCAATCAACTGGTGTCCACAGCTTCAAGAAAACTTGTTCAGGGCTGCATTTGAAATTTAATCTACAGCCCATGTTCATGTCTGATCAATGGCTGCTGTTGAACTTAATATTTGTTATATACCCTAACTCTGGAATACACCCTAACGTGCACCAGGCAATTTTCATTCATCAAGGTCCTGCAAACTACCATATAATAATCAACAGATGATCTAGTTTAGTGACAGAGGGATTGAAAGTGTCCAAAATCCCAGAATAACTTTTCTGTTCTCCAAAGTAGTGTCATAGATCTTTTAGGTCCAACTGTGAGGACAGGGTCATGTTCCAATGTATGATTTCATCCACCTCTGATACCACACTGTTTTATGCTCAAGTCTTTGGATTGGATTTGAATTGGCAACCATACTGAGTAGAAATAAATGCAATTATCTGAATTAGAGTTAACATGTGTGAACGGTTCCATTTAATATTCGAGAATGTAAACAGTATACAACCTTAAATTCTTGCTCTCCACAGACAGAAGAAAACCCCCAAAGAATGAATAACAGAAAAAAGTGTAAGAACTTCAAAGCCCCTTCCCCCTCCCATGCACAAACAACAGCAAAGCATCAAACTTTCGCCTTCTTATTCTAGCAGAAATCATCAGTATTCCCATCACCTACCATGCCCCAAAGAGAGCCAATGGTCTATAGTACATCAAAAGCTATTCCAATTCATTCCAACAATTCAACATCTCACAGGCTCTCTCTCTTCCTATCAAGGGGGAAACAGATATCACTCCTTCCATGGTAAGAGAGGAGACAAACAGCGCTATTTCGATGTTAGTCACAGTCTGAAGCATCACTTTTTATTTCAAGTTCCCTGACTCAAGGATAGAGATATAAACATATATATCACTGAGCGCAGAGGCTTCCAATACCGCTCTCGCTGTTTCGATGTTGCAGTTCCTGCTACACCTCAGTTTGTACCACCAGCAGGAATTTGTGTCCACAGGGCTGTACAATCCCACATCCTGAAGGTGCCTGACCTCAGGCTGCACCTGGACATATCAAAAACACAGCCGATCGGCAAGCTCCAAGAGCAGAAACAGGCTGCCATGCAGAACTGCAGTTTGATGGTCACTGTAGATCACAGACTCTGACAGGACCCCAGTGGCCTTGAAAAGGGAAATAGAGACAAAAAGAAGAATTTAATTGTTTCGCTGATAGGCTGAGAGAAGTTGCCCTTAGGTGCCATCTTTAGCTCCCCCTATGCTTTGTGAAAAATAAATTCACAAATTCAGAAGTGGAGTAAATTATAATGGAATTAGAATTAAAATAGTTGGATTAGCACAATGTATATAGCACTATAGTCTTTAAGCTGGTGTAAATAGAGTGATAATCTTTCCAAGAGTGTATTTTGAAAAATAGTGAAAGGTAAGAGATATTCTCCAATGATTAAATTAAACAAGGAAGCATTTAATGTTATCCAACAAATCACTGCTTATATTATTCCATTGGGCATAAAAATGTTCATTCGTCAGTTCAAGCTGAAAATTTGATTCTGTACTGGAGGTAAAATTGTACCACTGTTCACACAACAAATGCAATCTGCAGTTTCTGCTCTTCAGGGAGTAGTGTCAATTACTGAAGTTATCCGAGGCTGCGTGGAGACTTGGGTTCTGATGGAGAAAATGCTGTTTACAAAAATAAAAGAATCAATAGTGTAAGCAAATACCAGTTTGTCGAGATAGTTTGTAAAATAGTGTAGATATGCTACTGAACCATGTAGATAAGGAAAGTTCCCAGTTTCAATTCTTGGCCTGTGCTGAGGCAGTTGATTTGAGAGTGTAATTTAGCGTTATAATTGGTCCCACTACCCCGTGGATAAAGGGGAAAAATAACAAAAGAGAACTGCTTTTTATCATTAATTATAAAGTAGTGTCTGAGAGTGGTTGCAAAGGCAGAATTAAATGAAAAGATCATTCAGCCCCTCAACTATAGTATAAGTAACAACTATCACAGAACATTAGAGTAGTGATATATAAACAAAAGTGAAGGGTGGCACAGTAGAATAGTGGTTAGCACAACAGTTTGCATTACTGTACAGGCAACCAAGATTCAATTCCCACCTCTACCTGTAGGAGTTTGTACATTCTTCTGTGAATATGTTGGTTTCCTTCCACAGTCCAAAGATATAGCAGTTGATAGGTTAATTGGTCATTGTAAATTGTCCCATGCTTAGGCTAGGATTAAATTGGAGGATTGCTGGGCAGCTTGGCCTAAATGGCCAGAATTAATTAATTAAACACCACAATAGGATGCCAATTGCAGTTTGTTAGAGCTAATTTTTTCAGTTCTCTCTGACTGCAATGTTTCACCACGCATCTATTAGGAGTAAGTTTAATTAAATTTATTAAATTCTATTAAATCTCATATCCCATATTATTATGGTCTTTTTGAAATTTATCAGTATTTTGTTAATTACATTTCCTATTTTGTCTTTTCGCTGTTATAGAAAATCTCCAAGAGGACTACAACCTTGTCATTGGGTTTGGAAGTTTGTGTGCCTCAATGACCAGCAGAGTTACATTGGCTGGAGTTGGGGCTTTATGCTTTGGCTCTTGGTCGGGGTCACCCATATCAAACAGGTCAAAGGGTAGAGGCCAGACTAAGACTGGTCTACCGGTCCTCCAGGTTTGGGGGTTCAGTTCAGAGCTAACAACCCTGACTGGTCAAAAAAAATATATCATTAAAGAAACAGCAATGAGGAAAGTCTTCATTGCTGCCTGAAGTGTCAGCAGTATAATGGGCAGCAAGTACTGTTAAAGAATTAATAGAATTACTGAATGTATGGAAGGAGATGATTCAGCACATTGCGCTGATGTTTGCTCTAGGAAATATCTCCTGAGTCTCTCTCGCCATGGCTTGCAATTGTACACATCCAAGTGCATGAATATCACTTTTCCTTCCCCATTTTTGTTTGCATTCTTGTTGTTCTGAGAAGATAAAAAGGAGTTCAGGACTTCCATTTAATTTGATATGCCAACCGTGAATCTTTGATTCTTTAAAATTATATTTAACTCTGAAATGGACCAATCCAAGCCCGGCTGTGAAAGGAGGGTTGGGCATGGGGCTACTAACCCTATCCTGTAAAAACCAAGCACTACAGAAACACCAATTGAAGCTCCAAAAGGTCTCATCCCAGGGAGAGGAAGGATACACCAAGAAGGTGGGCTAAACCTGGAAACAACGTGAAAGAATTGCCCAGGATTGAGGACTCTGGTGAGCTACTGTCAGAGGTCTATGCCCCAATGGGGGTGAGGGGCTTAAAAATGTTAGTGCCTGCTTCCCCAGTGAGGTTAATTCTTTTAATAGAGCGATTGTAGATTATGAATTATAGTGAAAAAATTTAAATTGTCTACATTCTTTCCAAATGTTGCCCTTTAATTAATTAGAAGGGGTAGCAAACCAATTATAAAACACACATTGGATTCACTTATTTACTTACTGCAAGTTACACCACTGCCGTTTAGGGCAGCAATGAAGGTCCTCCATCTCTGGCAGTGTTCAGGGCTTCCTTCAACCTGTCAGTAGCTTCCTCTCAGTTTTCACTACTATCAGTTATGCAAGTCCCTGGTGGAGGCACAGGAATTCCCATCGCACTCAGATGTAGAAGGATTCTACATTGGTGTTTCCATAATAGTTTTGTTTTACCAGTCAGGGTTGTCAGTCCTAAGCTGAACCCTGGAACCTAGAGGACCAGGGACCACTCTTAGTCTGACCTTTACCCTGTTCGGCATGGGTGACCCTACTAAGAGGCAAAGCATAAAGTGTTGCAAGGACATGGCGGTGGAACGACCCAAGTGCTGAACATGGGCGCAGAGGCTGAGTCAGGTGGCATTACCATCGTAGCAAGCATGGAATGAGGGAGTCTTTACCCAGAGTCTTGGTTTTAGTACAGAATTCAGGAATAATGCTAGACTTAGAATTGATAGTCCAAAGGACCATTGAATGAGGTTACTCAAACACAAGTGAACTGGCACCTCCTAGTTGTGGTCACAGGATTTTTATACTGCATTTGCTGATGAAAAGCAGGTGTTTGTAGTTAGTGGAACCTGGAAATGATTGGGAACTAAACGAAGTGATTAAGGCCCAATTCCCGTGGAAGATAGCCAGGTGCCAGAAGGGACCATGACATAAAGCCCTGACTCCAGCCAACATAGCTCTCCAGGTCACTGAGGCATGCAAGCCTCCAAACCACATTGAGGTTGGGGTCCTCTTGAGGGACAGATCGGATTCAGATTCTTTACATTCACAACCGCCACCCTGCTGGGGGAAACCTGCAAGTATAGTCACATGTTCCCCTGCCAACATGGCATACCTGCAGTGCTTGGCAGAACCACACAGAATACAACAAACAATAGTAAAAGCAAACACCTTTTCCTCCCTCCCACACTGATGCACCATCAATAACTCACTCTGAGACGTAAAGCGAGACACTGGCTTTTATTGACTGGAAGAAGAAACAAGCAGTGAGTGACCACCATACTACATCCTGGAGACTGAGAGGCCGGGCTCAGGCCTCAATCGCCTTTATACAGGGGTCTGTGGGAGGAGCCACAGGAGCAGTCAGCAGGGGGCGTGTCCAGACAGGTATATGTAGCTCACCACACACACACAGGTTATTAAGTTACCCTTTGTGAACATTCTAAGTGTAGATACCTAAGCAAGAGTTGTTATGGGCGTTTATAACAATGCCAGAGGAGATGTTAGAGAAACATCAACTGAGGTCAGTGATAAAATATCAACATGAATTCAGTAACAAACTTTGGAAATTAAGCAGACAGTTGGATAGTCTGTCTACATAATGGGAGTGGTACAGGTAAATATGCTTGCATACTATACATTTGAGATGGGTAAATCATGCGGATTGAAACACCACCACACTTAAGATGTAATTAACTCTATAATAACATTATGCATGGCATAACTTGGGATCATTTACCCAAGGTAAGGCAGGCCAATGTGCAGTCCTGGTTTCCATTGCCTGTGAATCCTGTCATTTCATGGTTACAAGTACCCAACACATGGACATGGTACATATGAACAAGCCCCCATAAATATTAGTAAATTCAAATAAGAACCAGTCTTGATGGGGGAAGAAACTACTTACATGCAATTTTCTTGCCATTTCCTTCCCTATTGCTTATTTATTTATTATCATTATTTCTTTCTTTTTGTGTTTGCACAGTTTGTTGTCTTTTGCACACCGGTTGAACATCCAAGTTGGTGTAGTCTTTCATCGATTCTATTACGGTTATTATTCTATTCTGGATTATTGAGTATGCCCACAAGAAAATAGATCTGGGGGTTGTTTATGGTGACATGCATGTACTTTGATAATAGATTTACCTGTACTTTGAACTTTGAGTAATCCGGCACCATTGTCTCTTAAAAATGTAGGTTGCCAGTATCATCATAGGAGGCTACTTACATAGTTATTTTAGTCAAGTCAAGTCGCTTTTTATTGTCATTTTGACCATAAACTACTGGGGTACGGTACACAGTAAAAATGAAACAACCTTCCTCCAGGACATGGTGCTAAATGAAACAACACAAAAACTACACTAGACTACAGACCTACACAGGACTACAGAAAGAGCACAAAACAGTGCAAGGCAGTACAATAATTAATTAATAATAAACAAGACAATAGGCACAGTAGAGGATAAATTTCAATATAATGATAAATGATGTAGATGTCAGTCTAGACTCTGAGTATTGAGGAGTCTGATGGCTTGGGGGAAGGAACTGTTGCAGTCTGGTTGTGAGAGCCCGAATGCTTCGGTACCTTTTGCCAGATGGCAGGAGGGAGAACAGTTTGTGTGAGGGGTGCATGGGGTCCTTCACAATGCTGTTAGCTTTGCGGGTGCAGCATGTGGTGTAAATGTCTGTAATAGCAGGAAGGGAGACCACGATGATCTTCTCAGCTGACCTCACTATCCACTGCAGAGTCGTGCGATCCGAGACGGTGCAATTCCCGAACCAGGCAGTGATGCAGCTGCTCAGGATGCTCTCAATACAACCCCTGTAGAATGTGGTGAGGATGGGGAGTGGGAGTTGGACTTTTCTCAGCCTTTGTGGAAAGTAGAGAATTAGAACCAGGTTTAATATCACTGGCAAATATCATGAAATGTGTTGTTTTTGCGGCAACAGTACAATGCAATACATAATAATAGAACTGTGAATTACAGTATTTGTATATTATTTATAATGTTCTGTTTTATATGGGTGTGTAAATAAAATAGTTGAATTAAATAGTAGGGCAAAAATGGAATTAAAAAAGTAGTGAGGTAGTGTTCATGGGTTCAATGTCCATTCAGAAATTTGATGACAAAGGAAAAGAAGCTGTTCCTCAGTCACTGAGTGTGTGTCTTCAAGTTCCAGTACTTCCTTCTTGATGGTCGCAATGAGCAGAGGGCATGTCGTGGCTGATGGGGGTTCTTAATGATGGATGCCACCTCTTTGAGGCATCGCTCCTTGAAGATGTCCTGGATACTATGGAGTCAAGTGCCCTTCTACCTTACCTTCTACATCTCCTACCTTAGGCCACGAACTTATCAATCACCCTGATGAGTTATTAACTTCAAACTTTCTGCATATTCACTCAAAAGATTTGACCTGCATGTGCATATAATGAAAGCTGTATAACTCATCTCCTTCTACCTTAGGCCACGAACTTATCAATCACCCCTGCTGGGGACAGTTTCTGGAGGTCCAAGATTCATATGCTCCACGACCGTTGGACTAAGTGTAGGAGGGGACTATGTTGAAAAATAAATGTGCTTGGTTTTCTAAAATTGACTCTTTTTAACCTTAGGCCATGAACATCAATCACCCCTCTTACTGGTGCAACAACACTCTATTAAACAGTGTGACTTCCACAGATATTTCAATCTTATCAAAATCAGCCCTTGAGTGTGGCACAGCCTGATTCTGTACCATTGTAACTAGGCTGAGGAAGACAATAAATAAATGCTCACATTTTTGGCCCTCATCAATAATATTCATTACATACTGCAGAAGTATGGTTACTGTATAGAGTAATTTTTATGATTTTTCTGTTTTATAGACAGAAACAAAACATTTCTGTCTACAAAAACAGAACATTTTCTTGACCTGGGGTCAGTGTGTCTTATCCAAACATTTGGGTGTCATTTAAAAAAAAGTAAATTACCTTCTCCTTGACACTGAAAATACTTTATTTATTTGGGCCTCAGATAAAAATCCCCTTGACCCAATTAATTTCTACCAAATCTAAAAATTGGATTGTGGTGTCCTGACCCACTAATCTCCCTCCTGGTACGTATCCCTGAAAGTGAGAGAAATGCTACACCTGCCCATTCAATTTTTCCCTCACCCAGACAGTCTTTCCAAGTAGGGCATCTGCTGGGGTCATCTATCCAGTGCTCCCAGTGTAGCCTCCTCTACACTGGTGAGCCCTGACAGACATTGGGGGATTGCTTCATTGGGTAGCTCCACTCCATCCACCAAAAACGCAACTTCCTGGTTGTCAACCATTTTAATTCTTATTCCCAATTCCCATTCCAACATGTTGGTCTGTGGCCTGCTCTTGTGCCAAGATGATGCCACCTTCAGGGTCGAGGAGCAACACATCATATTCCGCCTAGGTAGCCTCCAACCTGATGGCATGAATATCGGTTTCTTCTTAAGGTATTTTTTTCTCTTTTTTCTTCTTTAACCCTCTCCCTTCCCTTTTCTTCAATTGCCCACTCTGCTTCTTACCCCTTCTCCTCACCCTGGTGTCCCCTTCATCCTTTTTCCCTTTCTCCTCTGGCCAACCCTCCTCTCCTGTCAGATTCCTTCTTCTCCAGCGCTTTACCTTTCCCACCCACCTGGCTTTACCTATCATCTTCTAGTTTATCCTCCATTCCCGTCGACTGTTTATTCATTTCTATAAATGCTGCCTGACCTGAGATCCTCCTGTGTTTGAGTATGTTGTTGCGGTATGCAATGATCTTGTTAGTAATAATACTTACATATTATTCTGCTTGCAGAGCAGAAGTGTTTTGCCATTGCCTTGTTCTGGGCAGTGTCTTTACAAGATAGGTAACCCCAGCCATTCAGAGATTGTTTGCTTGGCGTCAGTGGTCGCATAACCAGGACTTGTGATATGCACCGGCTGCTCATTCGAGCATCAACCACCTGCTCCCATGATCACGTGACCCTGATCGGGGGCTAAGCAGGTGCTACACCTTGACCAAGGGTGACCTGCAGGCTAGCGGAGGGAAGGAGCCCCTTACACCTCCTTTGGTAGAGGTGCATCTCCACACCACCAACCAAATACTAGTATACTATTTTTAAATATACGTTCAGATGAATGTAAAAGACTTTTATGAGTTGCCTTGTTGTTCCAGCATCGGCAGAATCTCCTGGGTTTATGCCTTGCATTTGTTTTTTTCAAGATTTCTTTTTCAATCCTACACTAACAGTGCAGACACTGAAGTTAATGATCTTATACAGTGCCTATTCATGCCCCCCCAACTTGAAGGTTTTCATGTTTTATTGTTTTACAACATTGAATCACAGTGGATTTAATTTGGCTTTTTCTGACACTGATCAACAAAAAAAAGACTTCTGTGTCAAAGTGAAAGCAGATCTCTACAATGATCTAAATTAATTACAAATATAAAATGCAAAATAATTAATTGCTTAAATATTCACCCCCCCCCCCCTTTAATATGACATTCCAAATTGTCACTGGTGCAGCCAATTACTTTTCAAAGTCTTGTTATTAGTTAAATGGAGATCACCTGTGTGCAGTCAAGGTATTTCAACCGACTGTTACATCAAGAAGACAAAAGAACACTCCAAGCAACTCTATGAAAAGGTTATTGAAAAACACAAGTCAGGAGATAGATACAATAACATCCCCTTGGTGTACAGTTAATCATCAAGAAATGGAAAGAATATGGCACAACTGTAAATCTACCTAGAACAGACTGTCCTCAAAAAACTGAGTGAGCATGCAAGAAGGAGAGTAGTAAGGGAGGCCACCACGAGACCTATGACAACTCTGGAGGCACTATAAGCTTAAGTGGCTGAGATGGGAGAGACTGCACATATAACAACTGTTGCCTGGGTGCTTCACCAGTTGCAAGCTTTATGGGAGAGTGGCAAAGAGAAAGCCACTGTTGAAAAACATTCACATGAATTCTTGGCTAGAGTTTTCCAGAAGGCATATGGGAAACTCTGAAATCAGCAGGAAGAAGGTTCTATGGTCTGATGAAACCAAATTGAGCTTTTTGGCCATCAGACTAAATGGTATGTTTGGCATAAGCAAAACACCACACATCATCAAAAACATACCATCCCTGCCGTGAAGCATGGTGGTGGCTGTATCATGCTGCAGGGATGCTTCCCTGCAGCAGCCCTGGAAAGCTTGTGTAGAGGGTAAAATGAGTTCAGCAAAATACAGGGAAATCTTGGAGGAAAATCTGATGCGGTCTGCAAGAGAACTGTGACTTAGGAAAGATTTGTTTTCTGGCAAGACAATGACCCCTAGCATAAAGCCAAAGCTCCACAGGAATGGCTTAAAAACAGCAAAACCCATGTACTGGAGTGGCCAAGTCAGAGTCCAGACCTCAATCCAATTGAGAATTTGTGGCTGGACTTGAAAAGGGCTGTTCACTCACAATCCCCGTGCAATCTGACAGATCTTGGGCAGTTTGGTAAAGAAGAATGGGGGGAAAATTGCAGTGTCCAGATGTGCAAAGCTGCTAAAGACCTATCCACACAGACTCAAGGATGGAATTACTGCCAAAGGTACATCTACTAAATACTGACCTGAAGGGGGTGAATAATTATGCAATTATTTTGTGTTTCATAATTGTAATAAATTTAGACCAATTTGTAGAAGTTTGTTTTCGCTTTGACATGAAAGAGTCTTTTCTGTTGATCAGTGTCAAAAAAGCCAAATCCACTGTGATTCAGTGTTGTAAAACAATAAAACACAAAAACTTCCAAGGGACATGTAAAACTTTTTATAGGCACTATATTATCATAATTTGCATTGAATGAAATGCATCTTTTAAATTTATCAGAAACAGGTTTCAATGTACATGGGGCAAATAAATGAATCAGTTGTCACAGACACTTTTGCTATCCTAAGGAAAGCAATGCTTCACTATCCATTTACGTGTGTGTGTATGTGTGGAACAAAACAAAAATCAAAATAATTGCCACAGCCTGCTACCCTAGGGAGCTGTTATACTTGCATGACGCACACCCTGCTCCAATGATTGCTCCAAAAGGTGAATCCTTTATTAGTAACTCATTGTTTATCTCCACGGACTGTGGTGCATCAGGCTGCAAACTTTGCCGTTTCCTCAGCATTTGCCTGTCTTTTTAATGAGGCCAAGTTGCCAGCTCAACACTCATCCCACATGGATAGGAATCGTGCAAGGAGACAGCCAGATTCGAACTGGGGACCACTCTCCTTGAAGTCTGGAGCGCATGTCTCTACACCATCGACCAGCGAATTAGCAATGAGCAAACATACAATCTCGAAGTGATGGAGCTTAATTGTACCCAAGTGTAATCTAAGCGTAATTGAGCGATCAGCAAAAGATATGACATCCTCTGGTCCCACGCAGCAAACTATGACAAAGGCTGAATACGTGACTTATTCCCTTCACTTTTACCACGCCCCCACTCATGTGACTAGTTACCGTAATAAACATAATAAACGCACAATGCAATACAATGCAGATAGTGAATTGATCCATAGCTCCTACAGTACATATAGTGGATGGTAAAACCACATATAGTTCTCTAAGGACCAATCATACAACAGCTGTGTCTGAGAAGGTTTCTTTCAAAATAATTTTCAATCCCTTTGGTCGAGGTTTGTCTTTCTCAATGTGAAGGATGTATTCCATCTCCTGCAACGCTCACTAAAAGTAACGCTATAGGAGATAGCAAGTTCATCTCCACTGGCATTGTTGTTCAGGACCACTTGTGGTTTTACAGTGAGATGGCGTGGGAGGACAAGGGATGATTGGAAAGGCAAGGTGGTGTAATTGATTCCTTGACTTTAACCTCATATTTTGGTTTCACCTGTAGTGAAAAGACAACCATTACAGTAGTTCAGAAAGCAGAAAGATCAAGTTGGTTGGAGCAAATGGCTTTATTGTAGTGGGAGGAGTGATATCTCGCTCTCTCCCTCGTTAAGGAGAGTGAGGGAGCCAGTGGGACGTGGAAGTGTTGGGTTGAGCAGTAGTTTTGATGGACTCTAGATCATCTAGATAGTGGGGGGGTGTTGATGCTTTTGCTGCTGCTTGTGCATGGGAGAAGGGAGGAGGGCTCTCAGGTTCTAACATTTTCCTGTCATTTATTATTTGTTTTTTTTCTGTTTCATTGATGTCGGTGAAGAATAAGTATTTCAGGTTGTTTGCATGCACTGATATTCAATGGAACCATTGAACTATTGCAGTAATTAGTGGCTATCACTAATGACTGGTGACTAGGATAGGTTTTTATATGGATGGGATTTCAACTTGTCCTTCTGGGTCTTAAGTCTTGGCAGATGGATTACTAGTACAGTAACCTAACTGTACATCCCCTGATCAAGTTCACCAAGAAATAAGATTATATATCAGAATCAGGTTTAAAATCATCAGCCTATATCGTGAAATTTGTTAATTTTGTGGCTGCAGTACAATACAATACATAACAGAGAAAGAATAGAAATAAAAAAGTAGTCAAGTAGTGTTCATGGGTTCAATGTCCATTCAGAAATCTGATGGCAGAGGAGAAGAAGCTGTTTCTGAATCATTAAGCCTGGGCCTTCAGGCTTCTGTATCTCCTTCCAGTTGATAGCAATGAGAAGAGGGCATCCCTGGGTGATGGGGTCCTGAATGATGGATGCCACCTTTTTGAGACATTGCTCTTTAGCATCAGGAGGCAATACAGGATGGAAACAGGCCCTTTGGCCCAACTCAGCTATGCTAACCACAGTGCCCACTAAACTAGCTCCATTTGCCTCCTATCCATCTACTTATCTAAATGTTATTTATTGTAACTGCCTCAGTCACTTCCTCTGGCAACTCACTCAATAAAAGCAACAGCCTTTGTATGAAGAAGTTGCCTCTCTGGTCTCATTAAATTCTTAATCAAGAGAAAATTTGCAGATGCTGGAAATCCGGGCACTTTCACCTTTTACCTTAGACTTATACCCTCTAGATTTTGGTTTTCCATTTCCTCAGGAAAAAAGAAGCAAGCTTCCTGATTTTTTGTTTATGTCTGTACATCTTATGTTCCAAACAGCGCAGTCCCAGCCTGCCCTATGTCTCAGACTGGCAGCAGCTCTGTAAGTCTGAGCAACATTCTTTCCAATTTAATAATCTATTTCTTACCAAATCCCCCAAGATACTACCAATGGTTGCGAGAGGTGATGTAGAGGGCCAAGTTCGCTACTCAGCAACTTCTTATATTCTCATGCATTTGAATTGCTATATCCAAGCAGAGACGTTCAACAGTACATGCAATGACATTTGTTAGAGTGTTCAGAGATGCCAAACCTTTTAAAAAAGTAGATATGCTGACATGTGATTGCATTTTGGTGCTGAGCCTAGTAGTGGTCAATCATTGCATTAATGCCCCGTAAGTTTAAAGCTGCCTTAATTCTGGTTTAATTCCAATTCCCGTTCTGACGTGTCGGCCCATGGCTTCGTCTTGTGCCAAGATGAGGCTACCCTCCAATTGGAGGAGCAACACGTTATATTTCATCTGGGTAGCTTCTAACCTGATGGCATGAATATCAATTTCTCCTTCCTGTAAAACAATGCCCCTCTTCCCTCTTCTTCTATTCCCCACTCTGACTTTTTACATCTTCTTACCTGCCCTTCAACCCCCTCCTCCTAGTGTCCACTGTCTTCTCCTGTCAGATTTCTTCTTCTCCAGCTCTTACTCTTATCCAACCACCTTCTAACTTGACCTCCTTCCCCTTCCCTTTTTATTCTGGCGATTTCCCACTTAATTTCCAGTCCTGATGAAGGGTCTCAGCCCAAAACGAAGAATCTTCTCTAGATTTTGCAAAAAGAAATTCTACTTTCAATTGTTGCAGCGGAAAGTTGTAGGTGCTATGCAAATTCAAGTCCTCGTCCATGGATTTTGCAAAAAAAAATTGCGGCATATTAATTTCTAATTCCAACCGATGCAGCCTCAGGTATGCAAAGGCAAGTTGTCTTGGCAGCATTTTAAGTTTTAATTACAAATGGAATTCCGCCCTTGACGAACGTGCACCGGGTCTGACCCTGGGGGTCACCCAGGTTTGCTGAGGGGCATTGTGACGTCATAGGGGCGCGGGGGCGTTGCCGTACGTGTCGATGACGTCACAGGGGACGCATCCTTCCGCTCGGCGGGGGGGTGGTTGGGGAGAGAGAGAGAGAGAGGAGAGGTGAGGCGGGCTGGTCACGTGAGCAGTGTCTACGCGCAACAGTGGAGAGCGAAGATGGCGGACGGAGAGAGCGAGCAGGCCCCCGAGCCCTTAACCGAGCGGCTGCGGCTCCTCCACGGCGAGCTGCGGAGGTGCGGCGTGTCCCAGGAGTCTTCTGCGCACTACTGCCAGCGCTTCTGCGAGGTGAGCGGCTGCCTGCAGGGTGGGCGTGGGTGGGGAAGGGGGAGAGGGTGGTCGGAGGGGGTTTGCACAGAGGCTCGGCTCCGAGGAGGAGGGGATGTAGTGTGGTGGAGGGGGGCCTCCTGTCCTCGCTCTCTGCCTACTGCCCGTATCCCGGCCCTCGGCCTTCCGATCCTCAGCCGCCAGTCTGCAGCAACAGCCCTCCCTCGTTCCCGTCCCTCGCCATTTCCGATCCTGCTTTTTGCAAACTATAATCTGCGGGAAAACATCGCGCTGCAAAAGTTAACCGTTAAGTCAGCGCTTGTTTGCTGTGAGCTCTCGAGTACTAAATAGTTAAACGTGTTTTATTCCACCACCCCCCTCCTCCTCCTCCTTGCCCAGTGTTGCCTCCGTACTGAACAATAGCCTAAGCAATCAGGGGATAGTAGGGTGAAAAACAAGCAGTTAGAATTTTTACATTGGTTCTCTTTCGCCACTAGAACGAAACACTCGATTATCTAGAATGTTTTCCTTGTGTAGTATTCCAAGTGTAATAATTTAATATTGCAGGAATTGTGAAAATACTTGGTAGTTTTGCTGCAGCGACTGATCCCTTTTCTCACTGCTATCTGTTTAGGTCGGCAATTGATAGTATTTTCGGCGGCTGCAAATACAACATATCTGTTTAAATTTCAGTGGATTTTTTTTTGCTTCTGTATAATTGAACTTTTGGTAAATTGAGTATTTTTAAGTGTTTTTTTATATATAAAGCTTTCTTGAAAATGACAAAGCTGCAGTAGTTTGTTGATATTCTGTGGGGATAATGGTTGTGCGGTTTTGTATGTTGCTTGTTTAAGTGTTGTAAGACCTTGTGAAATCGCTCAAAATAAGCCTAAGATTTCTAATTAAAAGAAAATACAATTGTGACTTTTTATACCCCTTGTAACTTTTAAAATATAGATAAAAATACTTATCTGATGATTTGCATTTTCAGTACAATTTTTCTTTATAATTTCAGTGGACTGTCATGTTTCCTGCTAATGGAAGTTTAAGTATGCTTAAGTTTGAATATTAAGTATGGATCTGATATTGAATTTAGCTAGGTAGAAGCCACATCCTTCCTCATTGATCTTAATTGTTCTTTGGTAGAAATGCGAAGGTGATTAGTAGTATTGCTTTTTTAGCAAGGATAAAGCATTCCACCAGTGCAGTAGCTGTGTATGCTATGGTAGAATATAAGTGTAGTGATACTTTAATCAGAATCAGCTTTATTATTATCAGCATATGTCGTGAAATTTGTTGACTTTGCGACAGCGGCACAATGCAATATATAATATAGTGAAAAAACTGAATAACAGTCAGTATATATTAAATATTTAAATTAAATAAATAATGCAAAATTAGAAATAAAACGTGTGGTGAGGTCATTCATGGGTTCAGTGTCCGTTCGGAAATCAGATGGGAGAAGCAGCTGATCCTGAATCATTGAGTGTGCCTCCTTCCTGATGCTGGCAATGAGAACAGGGCATGACTTGGGTGATGAGGGTACATAATGATAGATACTGCCTTTTTGAGGCATTGCTCCTTGAAGATATCCTGGGTACTACAGAGGCTAATACCTAAGATGGAGCTGACAACTTTATAACTTACTGCAGTTTATTTTGATCCTGTACAGTAGCCCCCCCCCCCCCCCCCCCCAATACCGGATGGTGGCGCAGCCAGTTAGAATGCTCTCTATAGTGCATTTGTAGAAAACTTCAAATGTTTTTGGGAGACATACCCTATCTTCTCAAACTCTTAATGAAATATCGCCATTGTTGTATCGCCTTCTTTGTAGCTGCAGTGATATGTTGGGTCCAGGTTAGATCCTCAGAGGTACTGACACCTTGTAACTTGAAATTACTCACTCACTCCACTTCTGGTCCCTCTGTATTGTTGAGCTTTTGGAATGTCATATAGTGCATAATGTGACATTATATATGTCTTATTTTGCATATTTAAAAACCTTGCAAATACTATTCAACTCCAAGTAGCTTAATTTAGGTAACCATTTTGTTTTAAAAATTCCATGCAGTCTTTGGGCCCTCTGCTCTGGGATATGGGTTCAGTGAGCTCTCGGGAGCTTAGGATCTTATTTGGTCTGTTGTTTAAAAAAATACACATAATGTTGTAGATTAGTGGCATTCAACAGTGCTTGATCATGTTTTAATGAATTAATTTAGTTCACATTTAGTTAATGCTTCACCTGTGTTTAACACATATTTTATCCATTATTGTTTCCTATTCTGTTATGTCACCTTTCTCAAAGAAATTTCACAAAATTTTTATAGTTTCAGGTTGTATATTGAATTTTATTACAAATAAATACATGATAAGGTAACAGCTGTTTGCAAGCAATGAAAGGAATGCTTTACCCTCAGGGTGAAAAAGCACAAGCTTATATTCTGTCTGGGGAGCCTCCAACCTGATGGTATGAACATCAAACTTGGGTAATTGCTCATCCCACACCCATCATCACCATCAGTATTCCTCTCTTCACCTTATCTCCTTACCAGCCCATCATGGCCTTCTGTCCTATCAGATTCCCATTCTCCAGCCCTTTATCTCTTTCACCATCCAATTTCCGAGCTCTTAACTTCATCCCTTTCCCTCTCCCAGTTTCACCTATCACCTACTACCTTGTACTTCCTCTACTTCTCCCTCCCCCCCACCTTACTCTGACTTCTCGTCTCTCTTTTCCAGTCTTGATGAAGAGTCTCGGATTGAAACGTCAATTGTTTACTCTTTTCCATAGATGCTGCCTGGCCTGCTGAGTTCCTCCAGCATTTTTGTGTGTATTTGAACCTTTTGAGTTGTTTTGTAGAATGATTTCAACCTGAGGTTTTTGTTTGAGTAATTTGGTGCCTTTACAGTATTTTTAAGGTAGGACAAACCTGGTTATTGTGTTATGAGAAATGAGATCAGGCAACAATAATTACATATGATACAGCACTCTAATAAACTTGCTCTCCATGCTCTTTGAAAGTAAACATTGGTGTTTGAATGCTTTGGTCCCAATCAGATAAAAGTTTTGGTTGAATAATTGATTTCATCACAAAGCATGGTTTATCTCAATGATTTCCCATGTTCCAATGTCTCTTTCTCCAAAGGTTGTTTGTGAGGGATAATGCAGTTGTCTGCATAATTTCTGCTGGTGTTTCCTTTGTGGTTGCTTGGGAAATGTGTGATAAATTGTGTCTGATGTCACAGTGGTTGTCATGGTTCCTGGTGAATTGGAGAGGGAGTCGGGCAGAAAGGTGTTGAGTATTAGATGTTCAAACAGTGCAGATTTGTTTGGTCATTGATTTGTCATGCTTGGTTGAAAACAAACACACCAGATTCACTGAGCACCTTGGATTGTTAATGTATTTCACAAATGATATACAGATATCACAATATCTGATGCACCTCATGTCAAACCTTACTGTCACCTTTACTTGCTCTTGATTTTCTACCCAGCCTGACTGTCAAGTGTTTGGAAGATCAAAGCCATTTTCTTCAGTTTCCAAAATAGTCTGAACTTTGTTTCCATTGTGGTCCATTCTACCAACTCAGACTAACCAATACCGTTCACAACTGTGAAGTGAACTTTATCAAAATCTGCCACCAGAACTGCCTCCTTATAATATTCTCTGCAACTCTCACTCTGGATCTTTGTTATGGTTGGACTCTACTATTTCATTGCTTGCCTTGTTGACCTTCCTCCATCTCCCACCCCATACCTTATTTCCATACTCCATAATTTTCCTGAAGAACGGTCTCAGCCCAGAACTTCAACTGTTTATTCATTTCTGACTTGCTGAGTTCCTCCAGCATTTTGTCTGTGTGTGTTGTAACTACAATCATAAAGAATTAAATTCTCTTCTGACCTCTTGTGCTTCCTTGGTTTTATTTGCTTCACACGTGGCTACAGTGCATTCAGCTTCCTTGATCGCAGGATTGGGAATTACCTGCTACAAAACCCCTCTCTATTCTATTCTTTTATGATTCTGTTGAAAGCTTTCCCCATTGACTGAACGTTTCTGATTGTTGAATTCATTTTATTGTGTCCAGGTGTCTATTGTTAGATGGCTTCATTATTCTGTGTTCGAGGCAGCACACAAATGAATTTTGCTATTGCAATGCCATGGGAGTGGTGCCAATCCACAACTTGGTGCAGACTTACCTGTTTCAAAATGCCAGTGAAAGCATTGGGTTATTTCTTTTGCTTTGAAATTTAAAAGCATTGATAGAGTTTGCAAATCTATGTTTGGAACAAAATGTGTTATACAAGCTAGGAAAGGAAATCTAGTCAGGGTAACAGATCAGGATAGATGAAAGAAGATTGGCATCAAAGCCTTTTCTAATAACACAAAAAACCTGTACGTATAAAAGCACAAATTACATTTTGCAGTTGTGTTTGCATCTTGAAGTAGTAATCATTGGACTATCTTGATTTTAAAAAATAGCTTTTTGAATGGAAGATAATTTTTACTGTACTATTCGGGTAAGAGCTCACTGTCTCTCATGGCAAGACATGGTGTTTGTCATTTAATTGCCAGAATGTAATTGGTGTGGTTACGTGAAAATGATCAGTTGTGTGATGTCAAGTACAGACATTGAAATACTGAATGGGTTCTTTGTGACACAACTCATTTATCCAACGTTCTGCCTAGTGGCATGTCTTCAGTTCTAGTGTCCAAAAAGGTAACATCTTCTGTAAGCACACTAATGGCACTCACCTCTCTGCTATCTCTACAGACTGAATTGTCAGATTATTTTTCTTCCCTCCAAAAATGTATCCAAGCTACTGACTTGCTAACAACAGCTTGAGACTGAACCAAATAGTTTGCATGGTGGTGTCTGAACTGCCTTGCTAATACATGACACTCAATTTCTATCCCTCTAGTATTGTCTGTCTTTAGTGAGCATTATCAGAGGTGAAATCCTCTTTTAACATTGTACACCCAGCCTTCACAGGTCTGGTACATTCTTACCTGGCCAATTTCATCCTGCCTCTGAAGTGGATCAGCCAAACTGCAGGTGCTTTTGTTTGAAATAACTAATCAGAATTGGGTTTAATATCACAGGTATAGGTCTTGAAATTTGTGTCAGCAGTACATTGCAATATATAATAATAGAGAAAGCAGTATACTGTAAGTCATGGGTTTAATGTATATATTAAATAATTAGTGCAAAAATGGAAATAAAGTAGTGAGATAGTGTTCCTGGGTTCAATGTCCATTCAGAAATCAGATGGCAGAGGGGAAGGAGTTGTTCCTGAATCATTGAGTGTGTTTCTTCAGACTTCTGTGCCTCCTCCCTGATGGTTGCAATGAAAACAAGGCATGTCCTGGGTGTTGGCCACTTATTACTCCTTCAGCTCCTGGTTAAACATTCGTTTTAAGTTAACCTTATTTTCAAATGCCCTTTACAATCTCTAGCTCTGTGGTAATGTTTCTCCAGTTCTGGACATGTATCATCTTCCCGATTATTTTTTTTTCCTTTTAAGTTCTCCATCATTTGTAGCCACTCCATAAGCTGTCAAGGTCCTGTGGACTTCTGCTTGTTTCCTTAATAATTTCATTTGAATGTCATATTCTTTTGAATGTCAAATTTTGTTTGGTAATATCCCTGCAAAATATGTTAGTAGATTAAAGCAATGCAGGTGAAACTATTGAGGGTTTCAAGTACGTGCTAGCTTCCACTTCCTTCATTTGATGTGAAATTATCAAAAAGTTGGAATTAATTAGCCATCTATTGCAAGGATATTAATTAACACTGTTAACTCGTCTGCTCTTCAGATTGATGCACTAGAAACTCACTCACTGTAACAACCAACCAGTCTTTTTTCCATGTGGTCATTCTCTGCGATTGAATTGAAAATGTAGATTTTACATGTGGACACCATAACGAATATTGATCCGTAGCGTATTTTAATCTGTTAGTCAATGTTGCACTTGTTCCCTGGCAGAGGAGAAGCATATGAACTCATCAGTCATCTAGGACAACACGTGTTTTTTTAAATTCTTCTAACAAAGGATTACATAATGTGTTTCTATGTCTTTGCACAGAAGTCCACTTTACATAAAGACTGGTCGGCAGCAGCTTTTTTTTTTAACTCATTTTATCCACTCCCTCAATAAAATAGTTAGACTTTTTGTTGGAACATTGCTTCAGATATTCCTTTTAAATCATGTTAACTGTGAACGTCTTTGCTGGTTATATCTTTTCAAGACTGTAAAGAATAAGCATGCTCTGTTTCTCCTCATTGTCTGGTAAGATACCTCCATTAAGTGGTGACTCATTATGTACAGTTCCAACAGGAATCATCAAATATTTCTGTTTAGGGCTACAGCTGAAATCCACAGACACAGTTACTTCAGTAAGCAGAATTGTTTTAAGAAGTTTAAAAAAAATATCTATTGATACTCAAGATCAGTGAACCTTGGGCAGCAGACTCAATTTGAGAGTGCAGTTCCCTTTAAGAAAACAGAAGCACTTACAGGACTGCTTTGAGTCAGTGGATTGGGCAATATTCAGGGACTCATCTTCAATTCTGAATGAATACGCCACATATGTCATTGACTTCATCAAAACCTGTGCTTTCGAGAACTTACCGGATGTTCTCAAACCAAAAGCCATGGATAAACCAGGTGATTCATATTTTGCTGAGGGCTTAATCTGTGACATTCAAGGTCTTTGGTCCAGAACTATACAAGAAGTCCAGCTATGATTACGGAAAGCTACTTTAAGAGCAAAAAAACAATTCTGATTGAGGTTAGAGACAGAATTGGATGCATGTCAGCTCTGGCAGGGCTTGCAGGCCATTACTTCTTACAAAGCAAAACGTAATATGAATGTCTGTGATGTTTTCCTCTCAGATGAGCTTTTATGCATGCTTTGAAAGGGAGAATAAAACTAAACCTGTGTGAATCCCTGCAGCATTTGGAAACCCTGTGATCTCTGTCTCGGAGGCTACCATCAGATTATCTTTCAAAAGGGATGGATCCTTGCATGGCATCGGGCCCTGATGTTGTAACTGATAAGACTCTGAAAACTGTGCTAACCAATTGGAGGGAGCGCTCCAAGGATCTCTTCAATCTTTTGCTGTTACAGTTGGAGGTTCCCACCTCCTTCAAAAGGGAGACAATTGTACCAGTGCCCAAAAAGAAGAGGGTGAGCTGGTTGAGACTATTACCCAATGGCACTCACATCTGCTGTGAAGTGCTTTGAGAGCTTGGTCATAGCTAGAATCAACTCTTGCCTAAGCAAGGATTTGGATCTGCTGCAACTTGTCCGTCACCACATTAGGTCCACTATGGATGCAATCTCACTGGTGTTCCACTCAGTCTTGGATCATTAGACGTAGTAATACTTAATGCTGTTTATTAACTGCAGCACAGATTTCAACACAACTATACCCTCAGATCAAGCTCCAAAGCCCAGGCCTCTACCTCTATCTGCAGCTGGATATTTGACTTCCTGTAGTGCACCTCAGGGATGCGTGCTTGGCCCACTGCTCTCTTCTCTGCATCCAGGGTTGTGTGACTGGGCACAGCTCAAATGGCATCTATAAATTTGCCAATGACACATCTATTGTTGGCAGAATATCAGATGGTGATGAGAAGGCCTACAGGAGCAAGATAGATCAGCTGGTTGAATGGTGTCGCAGCAATAACCTTGTACTCAACATCAGTAAGACCAAATAATTGATTTGAGGACTTCAGGAAGGGGAAATTGTGGGAACACACATTGAAAGATCAGCAGTGGAAAGGATGAGCAATTTCAAGTTTCTGGATGTCAGCATCTCTGATTTATCTTGGGCTCAACATGTTGATCCAATTTCACATGACCTTATTTGATTTTGAGGAGATGCTCGCAGATTTCTTAGATATACTGTGTAGAACATTCTAACTGGTTGCATTAGTGTCTGATATGGAGGATTCACAGCATAGACAGGACACCTTCAAAAGACAGTGCCTCAAAATGACAGGAACTTGCCTTAACATTTCAGGAACAGCTTCTTCCCTCTGCCATCAGATTTCTGATTGAACAATGAACCTGTGTACTCTACCTCACTATTTTTTCTCCTTTCTGCTCTAATTTATTTATTATACTTTTTAGTTTTTATTATGTATTGCAATGTACTGTATGCCCATAAGAAAATGAATCTTAGTATTGTATATGGTCTCACACCACCAGGTTCAGGAACAGTTACTACCCTTCTACCATCAGGTTCTTGAACAAAAGGGGATAAGTAAATTTACTCAACTTCACTTGCTCCATCACTGTTGTTCCCACAACCTATGTACTCGCTTCCAAGGACTCTTCACCACAGGTCCTCTATTTGTTTATTATTTCTTTTTGTATTTGCAGTTTGTTGTCTTTTGCAGACAGGTTGAATGCCCAAGTTGGTGCGGTCTTTCATTGATTTCAATGATTATTCAATGGATTGAAGATGCCTGCAAGAAAATGAATTTCAGGATTCTATATGGTGACATGTGTGTACTTTAAACTTTGACACACATATATTTTGATAATAAATTGACTTTGAACTTTGACATAATTGTATTTTGACAATAAATTAGCTTTGAACTTTGACATAAATGTATTTTGGCAATAAATTTACTTTGAACATTGAACTTTTGAACCTCACACTGAAGTTCATTCATTCCAGCTATTTTCAGTACTTCTGGAGTTGAAACCCTGCTTAGAATCCTGATGACAGGACCTGGACTCAAATATGGACTTGATTTATTTAACCTGAACTATGAGGTAGAGTTTCTGTTTTAACTAGATAGATTATTCACAATTATATCCATTGATTTTGGTTTGAAGAAGTTGGACATATTGTGCTCATCCTTTGCTATTTTGCTGCTAGTCACATTGACTTCCTCTGTGAAGAATGAATTTCACAGTCAAGCTTCTATTTTTTAAATGTTGTATCAAAGTCATTTTATAGATCATCTGCACCTATCCTCACTGAGATGTATTTGGAAATTGCTTTTAGATACTTTGAAATTTACAGAATTAGTAATATTGATTGTTAACAGTGGAAATCCCACCATCATGGTGATCTGCACTTCTTTCCCTCTTCTGCTTCATTAATGTTTTTTAACATCTGTTAATTTCATATCTGTATCCCTGATGCTATCTTGAATTCCCCAATAATTTATTCTTTAGAAGCCTATTATGTGGATCATTGAAATTTTAAAGAAGTCATGCCAGCCTGGTAGTGGAATTCTGACTGATCCATTCACCATACTGGAGGAATCTGTTGTTCCGAAGCCAGTTTTATTTTCTTATTATTGTTTTAGTTAATTGAAGGGTGCTATTATTCATCAAGCTTTTGCAGGAATTCCAGGGTGCTAGAACTGTGCCTCTGGTATAACAAAAATGAGGAAGTGCTTCTAGTCTTGGATAGACATTGGAGGTTGAGTGGGGAAAAAAAAATCTGATGCTTTAAAGGTGAAGAGACTTAGTTTCAAAGAAAGAGTTTGAAGTTGCTGAAGGTTCTGTTTACCAGCACTCAGGTTAAATCTATGTTGTTTAAAAGGCAGTAGTGATAGAGTTCTGGGAGAGGTTCTCCTGATGTAGAGTTTCGATCTGAAATGTCTCCTCCGGCATTTGCTGCTGAAAGAGATGTTTGCTGTCAAGGTAGGTTGAGGCTTTTAGAGTTGATGATTTTAGATTTAATATTTTGGGATGAGGAGGGGTGGAAGTCCTTTGCAGAAGCAAAGAAGTAGGATTAATTTCCCCATAGTATTTGCTGCAGGGCCAGATATAAATGTGAGGTCACCAAGGGGGACTTGCTGAAATTGAGTCTGTCCTTCACTATTTTTCTGATTTCTATTCTTGTTGCAAGTCTCACTAATTTGGAGATGAGTGACTTTGAATTGTTCAGTGTTTTATGAGAAATCAAAATTGGGTTTAAAAACTACTCTGGTTTATATTGCAAATTAGTCAAAACATTAGTCTGCTTAACACTCAATAAATCGGTTGGCATAAATAATTTTTAAAATGTAATTACTAATTGTGACTGGGGTTTGATTCCAAGTTTTAATTCACATCTGAAGGTGTTGTGTCAAAAACCCAGGTTATCGTGAATTTGCTAAAACTAGAATGTGCATAATTGAACTGTGGAGAATTAGTGTTATCACTCTTTGAAATACCACACTGAAGTATGTTAGATTTATTAGTTACAATGATTTCATGTATACCATGGGATTGAAATATTGTCCGTAGACTTAGGGACGTTATTAGGGCACTTGGCTCATTGAGTCTTCTCAACCATTTGATCAGAGCTGTTTTATTGTCCTTCTCAACCCCATTTTCATGCTTTCTCCCTGTAACCTTTTGTTGTCCTTACTGCTCAAGAACTTATCAACTGTCACTAAGTATACACAATGACTGGGCCACCACAGCCATCTGTAGCAATGAAATTCACAGATTCACCACCCTTTGGCTAAAGATGTTCCTACTCAGCTCTATTCTAAAGGGAAACCATATTCTGAGGCTGTGCCCTAGACTCTCCCGCTATTGGGAATATCCTCTCTTATGTTCACTTTATCCAAGCCTTTCAATATTTGGTAGTTATGTTTTGTATGTTTTCATTCAAAGGAAAACAAAGGAGTCTAAATAAGAGTTTAACTTTCTATTTGCGTAAATCGAGGCAAATACATGTCATATGGCGGTGTGATGTATGCAATTTAAGTATTTTTACATGTAACCCATAATGAATTATTTAAGAAGGCTTAACATATTTACAATATTAGTCAAATATGAAATTCACAAGTTAGATTTCAATAAGATACTCCCTTAATATTTTGAACTCCAGTGAGTACAGAACAGAATCATCAAATGCTCCTCATGCATTAACCCTTTCATTTCCAGGATCATTCTTGTAAGCTTCGTCTGGACCCTTTCCAATGCCTGCCCCTCCACTTAGCTTTGTATTGTCTGCAAAGGTCAGAATCTGGTTCAGTGTCACTGGCTTATGTTGTGAAATTTGCTGTCTTTGTGGTAGCAGTACATGGTATTAGAAACAATTGTGAATTACAGTAATTATGTTTTTGTGTGTGTGTAAGTGAAAACAGATCTCTACAAAGTGATGTAAATTAATTACATATATAAAACACAAATAATTGCATGAATATTCACCCCCCCCTTAAAATGACAAGCCAAATCATAGGTGCAGCGAATTGGTTTTATAAGTCACATAATTAGTTAAATGGAGATCTGTTTTTGAAGACCTGTGTGCAGTCAAGTTATTTAGTTGTAATAAAAATACACCAGTATCTGGAAGGTCCAACTGTTGGCAAATCAGTATTCTGGCAAAACCTACACTACGAAGACAAAAGAACACTTCAAGCAACTCCATGGAAAAGATACTGAAAAGCACAAGTCAAGAGATAGATAGAAGAAAATTTCCAAGTCACTGGATATCCCATGGAGTACAGTTAAGTCGATCATCAAGAAATGAAAACAATATGACACAGCTGTAAAGCTGGAAGGCTTAAAATGAGTGCAGAAAAATACAGGGAAATCCTGGAGGAAAACCTGATGCATTCTGCAAGAAAACTACAACTTGGGAGAAGATTTGTTTTACAGCATGGCAGTGACAGCAAGCATAAAGCCAAATCTACACAGGAATGGCTTACAAAGAGCAAAGTGAATATACTGCAGTGGCTAAGTTAGAGTCCAGACCTCAGTCCAATTGAGAATTTGTGGCTGGACTTGAAAAGGGCTTGTCATTCATGATCCTCATGCAGTCTGACAGAACTTGAGCAGTTTTGTAAAGGATGGGAAAAATTGCAGTGTCCGAATGTACAAAGCTGATAGAAACCTACCCACACAGACCCAAGGCTGTAATTGCTGCTGAAGGTGTATCTGCTAAATAATGATCTGAAGGGTGTGAGCGGTCAATTATTTTGTATTTAATATTTCTAATTAATTTAGATCACTTTGTATTAATCTCACCTTGTAGAGATCTGTTTTCACTTTGACACAAAGGAGTCTTTTTCTGTTGATTCATGTCAAAGCCAAATTAAATCCACTGTGATTCCTTATTTTGAAACAATGAAACATGATACATTCCAAGGGCAGTGTATACTTTGTAGAGGCACTGTGTGTGTGTGAGAGAATCAAAAGTAGAAATAAAATGAAAAGTCGTGAGGTTGTGTTCATGGGTTCGGTGTCCATTCAGAAATTGGATTGACAGAGGGGAAGACACTTACTGAATTGTAGAGTGTGTGCCTTCAGTACTTCCTTCCTGATGGTAGCAATGTCAGCAAGGCATGATCTGTGTAATGGGGATCCTTGGTGATGGATGCCACCATTTTGAGGTATTGTTCCTTGAAGATGTCCTTGATACTATGGAGGCTAGTGCGTACGATGGAGCTGACTCTGTTTTACAACTCTCTGCTGCTTATTTTGATCCTGTACCATTGTCCCCTTTCTCCCATACCAGGTGACAATGCAGCCAGTTAGAATGCTCTCCATGGTATATCTGTAGAAATTTGAAAAGTTGGCCAGTAGGCTATCAGTTCTGTCACCCAGATCACTAATGTGAAAGGATTCTCAAGGATTCTTGTATACTCTGCAACATTTTTGAATTTATAAAATTTTGCTGAATTGCATGGTTATTTTTGCAAGTTATTTGTTGACAGTGCAATTTTGTTTGTAATATTTTGTTGATCCTTATGGAGAATGTGTATTGTGACCGTCTTCTGGAATAAGAGAATAGATCTTGTATGGGCTTTTTAATCTTTCCCTGATGTATCAAAACTGTATTCTTGAAGATGAATAATCCATTAAATGCCAGCTGAGATGCACCTGTTAAGTTTTCCATCATTGCGCAATTGCTGTAGAGCTTTACAAGGCTTTACTTTTAGAGGAGGAGGGAAGGCAATTTTCTGAACTTATGGTAGTATCTTAATAGGACCAATTTAAATAGAATTTTCCCAAAGTTAAAATTATGAATTTGAACCTTTCCATATACTTTTGTACTTGAAATATGCAACTGGTATGGAAGGTTGAATATGGAGAAGCAAAAGTTGAAAAGTTTTAGCGGGACATGAGAGGAAAGTTCTTCACTCAGAGGGATGTGAGAGTGTGGAACGAGCTGCCAACACAAGTGGTGCATGCAAGCCTGATTTCAACCTTTTCATAGAAGTTTGGATAGTACATGGATAGTAGGAGTAGGGAGAGCTATGGTTCGGATACAACTTGATGGGAGTAGTAGTTTAGATGGTTCAGCAAAGATTAGAAGGGCCTGTTTCTATGCTGTACTTTATGACAAAGTTAGACTGTGGTTTTAAATGTTTGTGAAGTTAGACAATAGGTAGAAAATTAAATGTGCATGCAACCCCTACGTTACTGGAGGAGGGAAAAGATGTGGGCGTTTGCATTCATGGAATCTACACATGTCAAGGAGATGTGGGTTGAGTGAATAAATTTTGATTTTTTTGTCATTTGTAATTTTTTTAGGATAAAATCCCATTATTGAACTATTGTAATACAGGGGGGTCACCTTGTAAGCCTTCTGCAGTTACCTGGTTTTCTACATTAGTCACTCATAAAATGTGGTGTGATCTTTATTTAAGTCACAATAATAGACAGTACTAGAACTAGGGGACATTGTCTTAAGATTCAGGGGAGAAGATTTAGGACGGAGATGAGAAAATGTTTTTCCCAGAGAGTGGTGAATTTGTGGATATCTCTGCCCAGGGAAGCAGTTGAGGCTTATTCACTAAATATTTTTAAGAAACAGGTTTTTACATAGTAAGGGAATTAAGGGTTATGGGGAAAAGGGAGGTAGATGGAACTGAGTTTACAGATCAGCCATGATCTTATTGAATGGCTGGCAGGCTTGATGGGCCAGATGACCTACTCCTGGTCCTATTTATGTTCTTATTTAAACTAACAACACATTGTTTAATCATTCACAGTCCAACAGGAAAAAGTATGTGAACCCTTGTATTTAATAACTGTTAGAACCTCCTTTAGCAGCAATAACCTCCACCAAACATTTCCTGTAACTGCTGATCAGACTTAGACAATGGCGAGGGGGATTTTAGATCATTCCTCCATACAAAACTGTCTCAGTTCATCAATATTTATGGTACCTTGCTTGAACAGCCGCCTTCGGGTCATGCCACTGCATCTCAATTGGGTTAAGAACTAGACTCTGACTTGGCCATTTCAAAACACAATTTTCTTTTTGAACTATTCTGTTGTTGATTTACTCTTGTGTTTTGGATCAATGTCTTGTTGCATCATCCAACTTAGTTGTATCAAATGGTTGCATCATTCAGCTTCGGGTGTCGGATTGCTACACTTGACATTCTTCTGTAAGACATAATGAGGCTGTTAACTTCATTGTTCCCTCAATGAATGCATGCTCTACAGACCCTGAGGCAAAAAGGAGCCCCAAACCATGATGCTCCTTCCACCATACTTCACAGTTGGGATAAGGTTTTGGTGTAAGTGTACAGAGCCTTTTTCCTCCAAACACAGCATGCATTTCTGTCAAAAAATTCAATTTTGTCTCATCTGTCCACAGAATATTGTCTCAGAAATGTTGTGGAACGTCCTTTTACAAGTTTGAGATGTACAACAATGTTTTTTTTTGAAGAGCAGTGATTTCCTCTGTGATGTCCTACCTATTAGCACCATTGTTCAGTGTTTTTCTTATAGTGGACTCATGATCAGAGACTTCAGCAAGTTCTAGAGATTTCTGCAGTTCTTTTGCTGTTACCCTTGGGTCTTTTTTTCACCTCCTTTGGCATTGCACTTTGTGCTCTTGGTCCGATCTTTGCAGGACGCCCACTTCTAAGGAAAGTAACAATAGTACTGAATTTCCTCCATTTGTAGGCAGTTGATTTTTACTATGGACTGATGGACACTTGGGTCTTTAGAAATGGTTTTGCATCTCTACAATTCTAAGATCCTCTGAAAATTGTTTTGATCAAGACATGGTGCATGTAAACAAATCTTTCAGAGAAGAGCAGGCTCTTTCAGTAACCTGACTTTGTATGTCTTTTTTATAGGACAGGGTACCTCAACAACCCACACCTCCAATCTCATCTCATTGATTGGAACACCTGATTCCAAATAGCTTTTGTGGAAGGCATTACTGCAGAGGTTCACATTTTTTTGAACCTAGACTGATTGTTTAAATGGTGTACTCAGTATTGATGAGAAGTACAATTGTTTGTGTGTTATTACTTTAGGTAGATTGTGTTTGCCTGTTATTAAGATTTAGATGAAGATCAGGCCATATTTTATGAGTAATTAATGCAGAAAACCAGTAATTGCAAAGGCTTCACAAACTTTTTCTTGCAACTGTTGATAATTGTAGCAATGCTGCCAGAATGTACCACTAAATGCTTTTTAATAGTACCAGCAATCAGGTCATGAATTCTGTCCTTTTATTTGAAATGAGAATGTTCAAAATATGTTGTGCTATTTCTAAAATGTTTTGTTGACAGGCACATCACCACCATTAAAACACTTCATTTCAACTACATTGCCCAGAATGTTGTTGGGTTTTTGACGTCCAAACCTGATTGCCCTTGAACTGAACAGTTGAATGGGTGCAACTGATCAGTGGGTCTGAAGTCAGAGACAGTACCCTCCTTGTAAGTGCTGATTGTTTGCTGTCCATAAAGGACATTGAATAAGGTGGGTTTCTATGACAATCCAGTGGCTTTGTGAGTTGTATTACTTCATGTAATTAAATATAAAGCTGTCATCTTGGCATTGAAATTCAAGGTCAGTCAATCTTTAACACAACCACACCACAATGGTAGTGCTTTTACCCCTTTCGCATTATGACAGTGATGCCAAGTTAATAAATGCAGAAGATCATCCTTCAAGGAAAGTTAATTTTTTTTTCTTGGTGTTATTTTCTATGACGCTAGAACATGTTTCATTCAATGAGGGTAAGTGTATACAAGACTTTGAAAACAAATTGCAAATCTGGAACACTATTTAGGCTGCAGTTCAACTATTAAGGCTGATACTTAGCACTGCCCTCAGAAAAACTCTGGCTAGGGCCACATATGGAATGTTGCGCGCTGTTCTGGTTGCCCCACCATAGGAAGGATGAAGAGGCTTCAGAGAGGGTGCAGAAGAGGTTTACCAGGATGCTGTGTGGTTTACCATGCATGTGCTATCATGAGAGACTGGATAAATTTGGGTAGTTTTCTCTGGAGTGCCGGAGGCTGAGGGGAAGATCTGGTAGAGGTTTACAAGACCTATGGGCATAGATGAAGTGGACAGAAAGTATCTGTTTCTCAGGTCTAATACCTGAGGACATGCATTGAAGGTGAGAGGGGACACGGTCAAAGGAGGAAGTGAGTGGTGTATTTCTTACTCGGAGTAGTTGATGCCTGGAATGCACTGCCTGGTATGGTGGTAGAGCAAATACATTAGAGGCCTTTAAGAGACATTTGGATACACACATGGATATTGAGGATATTTGGGCATTGTGTAGGTAGGAGGGATTAGTATTTAGGTGTTTCTGATTTGCTTTTTAGCTGGTTTGGTACAATATTATACGCCAAATGACCTGCTCTTGTATGTTGTAAAAAGGGCAAGCCTTTTGAGAAGGTGAAGGGTATTCTGGAGAGTGATACAGAGAAAACATTCTACAGAGCATCCCTTTAGAACAGAGGTGAAAATTTATGAATTTGTTTCCAGTAGCAGATGGGTTAATAGAGTGGCATGCAGTTAAAGAAGTTGACAAAAATTGAAAAGTGTTTTAAGAAGTTGTTTACAATCTGGAATGCACCTCCTGAATGGATGCTTGAAACAGGTTCAGTAATAACTTGCAGATGAGAACTGAATAGATACTTAGAGGAACATTCGGGGCACTATATGAAGTGGTCAGAGGAAAGGATTAATTGATTAAAATTGAAGAGCTAACACAGGCACATTGATCTGCATAACCACTTTTGTAATATTTAATGATTATAGAAATTGTTGTTCAGTGCCATGCAGTGTCTGTCATACTAGTAATTGAGATGCAAGGTTCTCTCCATAAGGACATTTATGGGCTGTGCTTGGCACTTTTATGTCACTCCTCATAGGACTTGGTGGAGATGCTTTTGAGAATTCTTGGAATAGAATTTGGAACAGTCAGTTGCTGTTGCTGTAGTCACTGTGTACATTTTTCACGCTTCTTCGCTGTTTTACTGAATATTGAGTTTGCCGAGATCTGTTGCCGTTGATGCTATTTTTAAGATTTCTGGAGGCAATGGATCTTTTTCAGATGAAATTCCCTTGACATCTGTGTTTATCGTCATTGAGCAAGTTGGCTGCTGAGATTGTACAGAATTCTTGGTGGGTGGGGGAAGGATTTACAGTGCTATTTGTGATTTCTCACCTAGTTTACCTGAGCTGATAGATCGCCCTGTAACCTCTTGGATTGTCCAGAGTAGGGGTTCCCTACCTGGGGTCCATAGACCCCTTACATAATGGTATTGGTCAATGGTATTAAAAAAGTTGGGAACTCCTGCTCTAAATGGCTTTATTGCAGAATCACCTG
The DNA here is from genome assembly GCF_030144855.1 of Hypanus sabinus. Classification (NCBI taxonomy): domain Eukaryota; kingdom Metazoa; phylum Chordata; class Chondrichthyes; order Myliobatiformes; family Dasyatidae; genus Hypanus; species Hypanus sabinus. The sequence goes on along the minus strand of NC_082729.1, from coordinate 12,287,777 downwards.
TGGCCTTAAAATGTTTATTAAATAATAGAACTTGCATACATTTAGAGAGAAGTAGTTTTGTGGCTTCTTGTCAACTATTACACTTGTAAAGAGAATGTGAACTTTAATGTTTGGCTGATCAAATCTTATCTCCTTTGAAACTTCATTGAAGATACTTAAGCCTGAAGAATTCTCCGATTTAATTTTGTATCTCCTTGAAGTTGAGGTACCAGTTTTTTTTTCAGTTTTTCTAGTTTCCTATCAACTGAAACCCAATGATGAGATGCTTTAGATTTCCACAGCATTGTTTTAAAGTTTCATCTGCTAAGAAGCCTTAGGCCATTAGGCTTCTGAGCTCCCTGCCTCATCACATTTGAAGTGTTACCAAATAATACCCTACAAAATTTATGCTCTTTATTTTGTTTCTCTATGCAGAATTCATTTGTAGATTTAATTCTTATTTTCCTAAGTTATTGTGTGTCATGTGTACTGCTGTGCTTTATGCCCTGGTCCAGAGAAATGCCTTGTTTGGCAGTATAGTTAAGGGACAATAAACTTGATTTGTTTCTTGTGTCACCTAATTTGCAGCTCTATCTGCATATTTACTTTTAATTTTTAATTTTGCTTCTCTTGAATGCCTTAAGGTTGACTCCGATATTTTGCCAAAGTGGTTGTTAACATGGTGAATATTACTAAATATTTGGTCACCAAGGTGTTTGGAGGTGGAGAGAAAATCACAAACACATCAACTATTGTCTTGTACATGCTTTCTTTTAGAGTTTGTGTTTGGTAGGAAGAATACAAAGCAGAATACTTTAAAAGGCAAGAAATATGCAACTGTTGGTATACAGGGGATTTGGGTACACTTGTATACAGATTGCTATGTTAATAGAGAACTTAGAATTGCATTGGCAGAAGTATACCGTAGATTGGCATACCCAAATTGTAGTTTTACTGAATTGTGCCATCTTAAGAGTCAAGATAGTTTCTTATTTCTTCCTTGGTTCCTTAGTTGGTCTTAGTAGGTAAGTGTCAGGTAGGACATTTTGCTCTGTTCTCTGAGGCTGGGACATCACTGATATCCATGTTGAGTATTTAATCTGATGAAAGCTGGTATTAACTTCCTGGTTTGCATAGTTCACATTATTACCAGGAGAAACACGTCATAGAAATGCCTGAAATTACATCAGTTGGGTACATCAGAAGGGTGAATGTGTATTTGTTTTGGTTTGAAAGTAGGAGATGTCCCAGTGTGTTCTGTTTCCTTACTTCTGTTAATGGCATATCACTTCTATTATATCTTTGGAGTTCAAACACCAGTATAGCTAAAATTACATTGATGCTTGTATTGAAATTTTTATTGGTAGCAAAAAAGCTTCAACTTGAGGATCTTTTAGTTTGTTATAGGCAGTCATAAAACTGGAATCTTGCAGTAGAAGTATGGGTGTGTAATTAAAACTTTATGTGAGCTGGTCTACAACAAATCTAAACTCAATTCAAGCCCATGGACAAATCTTTTTGGCATCTGACCCAACCTTGGCTTATCACTGGGTCCAGTTGAACTACTTCCTTTGCTGCCTTTCTTCTCTTGGGTATTAGCAGCCAATCAGTGTTTTCTTGGCCACCAGAATATAAGGAATTTAACCAGCTGGAGTCTGCCATCTAGCCCATGAAGCCTAGCGTGAAATTATTCCCTCCTGAAAGTCCTGATCGCAGGAGCTGCTGCCAAAATCAGCAGAGGGGTGCTTTCATCTCTAACCAATTACTTTGTTCCAGCCACATCATACTGTTTAAAATATAACCCTAGTTAGTATCATATCCTTGTAGTTCAGCTACTGTGGTGAGTCATTCTGGTAAATGTCCCTCAAGGTCATTGAATTCTCATTCAAGTTCAGAACTGTCCAGCTATTCTGGGGCTTTGTATAAGTACCAACTTTGCCTGCAATATGTACCTCTCTACCCAAATTTCTGCATTCTGTCAGCAATATTTTTTTGGACTGCAATTATTTCTAGCCTTTCATCATTTAAAGACCAGTTTTAAATATTGAAATCCATTCCTATGTGATGTAATTTAAAACTTTCATCCTTAGCTGTTTACTCTGCTGTGTTATTGACACAGAATTGACTATTGACTATACCTCTACCAAATCTCCTCTCAATCTCCTATGTTCCAATTGAATAATGTCCTAACCTATTCAAACTTTCCATATAACTGAGGTCCTCCAGACCCTGAGGTTTTGGCTTCCATAATCCTGTACACTTTTGCTAAGACTTATTTCAACTTCAATCTGATGCCCTGCTTGAGAAGGGGAAATCTAATAGAGAGTAGAAGACTGTGGAAGAAAGGGAAGGGGGAGAGCCCTCATCCTTCACCATTTCCTCATTCCTTTTTTCCACTCCTACCTCAACTCCTTACCTGTCCACCAATTCCTTCTGCTGCTGCTCCCCTTCCCTTTCTTCCATGGTCTTCTGTGCTTTCCTATCAGATTCCCCTTCTCTGGCCCTTTCAGCAATCAGCTCCCAGTTCTTTTCTTTACCCCTCCCCTTCTCCCAGATTCACCTGTCACCAACTACCTTGTACTACTCAAAATGTACAAAAAAGCTGGATGCACTCAGCAGGTCGGGCAGCATCTGTTGAAAGAAGCAGTCAACGTCTCGGGTCAAGACCCTTTGTCAGGACTGTTTCTTTCAACGGATGCTGCCCCACCGGCTGAGTTCATCCAGCTTTTTTGTATGTATTCATTTGACCACAGCATCTCCAGTGTACTTTGTGTTTACCTTGTACTACTTCCTTCTCTCCCCCCCCACCTTCTTGCTCTAACTTTTTATAGTTTTTTCCGGTCTCGATTTTGTCCCAAAATGTCGACTGTTTACTCTTTTCCATAGATGCTACCTGGCCTGCTGAATTCTTCCAGTGTTTTGTATGTGATTTTTTTTCTCTCTCTTGATAGTGAAAATAAAAGTAAGACAATGCAGAACTGTGTTGCTCTCTGCTGTTTCAAGCGTTCAGGTTTGGAGATCCTAGAAATGGCCAGGAGTGAGAGTTGGGAGCTACAAAGAATTTGAAGGTATTGACAATCATGAATGTTACAATGAAAGTTAAGGTTTGGAGGTTGCAGTCATTGAAAGCATTGTATGAAGGCAGTCTGCTATCTGCACTGATATTATTCATTTAGTTAATCGTAAGGAACACAGCATCAAGTGTTGAGTGGGACATCGATAGGATGCAAAACTGGGCTGAGAAGTGGCAGATGGAGTTCAACCCAGATAAGTGTGAGGTAGTTCATTATGATAGCAGAATGTAATATTAACGGTAAGACTCTTGGCAGTGTGGAGGATCAGAGGGATCTTGGGTCCAAGTCCATAGGACAGTCAAAACCGCTGTGCCGGTTGACTGTGTGGTTAAGAAGGCATATGGTGTGTTAGCCTCCATCAAGCATGGGATTGAGTTCAAGAGCTGAGAGGTAATGTTGCAGCTATGTAGGATCCTGGTCAGACCCCACTTGGAGTACTGTGCTCAGTTTTGGTCACCTCACTATAGGAAGGATGTGGAAACTACAGAAAGGGTGCAGAGGAGATTTACAAGGATATTGCCTGGATTGGGGAGCATGCCTTATGAGAATAAGTTGAGTGAACTTGGCCTTTTCTCTTTGGAGCGACGGAGGATGAGAGGTAACCTGTATAAGATGATGAGAGGCATGATCGTGTAGATAGGCAGAGGCTTTTTCCCCAGGGCTGAAGTGGCTAACACGAGAGGGCACAGTTTTAAGATGCTTGGAAGTAGGTTCAGAGGAGATGTCAGGGGCAAGTTTTTTTACACAGAGTGGTGAGTGCGTGGAATGGGCTGCTGGCAACGTTGGTGGAGGTGGATACGATATGGTCTTTTAAGAGACTCAGATAGGTACATAGAGCTTAGAAAAATAGAGGGCTATGGGTTACCCTAGGTAATTTCTAAAGTAAGTACATGTTCAGCACAGCATTGTAGGCTGAAGGACCTGTATTGTGCTGTATGTAGGTTTTCTATGTTTCTATGAATTCTCCCATCAATAACTTGGGAACCAATACATTTTTTATAGTTCTGTTTGTAGTATTGGTAGTGGTCTAATTTGTTCTGTATTTCATTTTCAAATATGTAATTTGTTACTCAGTTAAACGGTATAGTGGCAAAAACTAATCCAAAATCAAAGTAATTGCCGCTAGCCTGTGACTGCCCTGGGGTTGTTATTCTTGCATGACACACCCTTAGCCCCAATGAACCGATTGTTCCAAAGAGTCGAATTCCTTCCTTTGATCCTTCTTAAGCAATCATACAATCTTGAAGCGATATTGTTATCTCAAGGGTCAGCAAAGATATGAACTCCATTGGCCCCAAGCTACAAACTGTCATGAAATAGGCATAAATAAGTAACTTAGTCCCTTTGTTTTTACCACGCCCCCACTAATGTGACTAGTTACCATAATAAACGTGCATCACAGAATGCAAAGTGGATAGAGAGCAGATCATGGCTCCTATAGGCGTTTTATCTTTTCTTTAGACTTTTTAAACGCTTTTCATGAAAGATTGGCTTATTGGGCCAGAATGTACTGGTCCTGATATGTGCCAATTAACTAGAATCCACTGTATATGTGATAGAGTGACAGCTGGCACGTTCTAGCTTTTTATACTTGTATTTAAAAGATAATATTGCTGAGCTATTGATAGAATCACAAGCAGACTTTACTATGAGATGTCTTGTTTTATAAATAATTACAGCTGTAGACTGCTTTTGTGGGTGGGCTAAGCAGATGACATCTGTGAGTTCCCATCCACTTCCCATCTGAGTCTGTTTCACAGGATTCCCTTGAGACAGTGGTGTATTGTTAGCTCATAACATCTGCATCTATGAGCCTAAATCTATGTTAAACTTGATGCGAATAACCTCAATATCCTTCACTCAGAATGAGACTTGCTCCAAAAGTTGTGAAGAATCCAGGTCATATTGTGGCAAATTCTGATACAATGTACTGGGGGGGGGGGGGCACAGTTGCTGTAGCACAATGCTTTACAGTATCAGCAACACAGGTTCAATTCCCAGCGCTGCTTGTAAGGAGTTTGTACATTCCCCCCCCCACCCCCCCATGACCATGTGGGTTTCCCTTGGGTGTTCCAGTTCCCTCCCACAGTCCAAAGACGTACTGGTTGTCAAGTTAATTAGGTATTATAACTTGTCCCGTGATTAGGCTAGGGTTAAATCAAGATTGCTGGGCGGCACTGCTCAAAAGGCCAATTCTGCGCTGTATTTCAGTAAATAAATTGATTTTTTACAACTAAAAAGCATGTGGGATCCTAGACTTCATAAACAAAGGCTAAAAGGGCAAGGAAGTCATGTTGAACATTTATGAAGCCTCATTTAGAGAATTGTGTTCAATTATTGTCTCCACATTTGGAGATGGAATAGAAGACATATCAAAATGATTCCATGATTAGGTATTTTGGTTATCTGGATAGACTGGTAAAGTTGGAGCTCGTCTTGATACAGAAGTAATCCATAATTAGTTGATGGGGACCTTTAAAATCCTGCAGAGTATAGATAGTGTGAAATAGCTCCTCCTGAACAGGAAGTCAAGACCTTTTTTTTGGTTGGGTTGAATTGTTCTCAGATCTTGACAATTTACTTGCAAATGTTTTATCACCATACAAAGAGACATCATCAGTGTAACAGCACACTGACTATCACTCCTTGTATGGTGACGAAATGTTTGTAAGTAAATTGAAGATTGGAGAACTCAACCTAACCATCAAATACCCAAGCTACACATCTTCCCAATTCTTTCCAATCTTTTTCTTCAGACGGAGGGGTTGTGTCGTAGAATGTAGATGATTGACAGAGATACCAAAGGTGATGTGAATACTTCAGCAATTCTTCAGTGATTCTCCACTTTATAAATACAAAGGATCCTGTATTGGTTCTGAAATCCTACATTAAGAGTTCCTTGCTGCATCTTCAAGCTGAAGTTAGTGGGAGGTAAAGAACAACATGAAAACAGGACATATACGCCCCGCTGAATATCGATGGCTCCTTGGTAGAGATCATAAAGAGCATTAAATTTCTTGGTGTTCACCTGATGGAGAATCTCACCAGGTCCTTCAACACCAGCTCCATAGCAAAGAAAGCCCAGCAGCGTCTCAACTTTTCGCGAAGGCTGAGGAAAGTCCATCTCCCCCCCCCCCCCCCATCCTCATCACATTCTACAGGGGTTGTACTGAGAGTATACTGAGCAGCTGCATCACTGCCTGGTTCGGAAATTGCACTATCTCGGGTCGCAAGACCCTGCAGCGGATAGTGAGGTCAGCTGAGAAGATCATCGGGCTCTCTCTTCCCGCCATCACGGACATTTACACTACACGCTGCATCTGCAAAGCAAACAGCATTATGAAGGACCCCATGCACCCCTCATACAATCTCTTCTCCCTCCTGCTGTCTGGGAAAAGGCTCCGAAGCATTTGGGCCCTCACGACCAGACAATGTAACAGTTTCTTCCCCCAAGCTATCAGACTCCTCAATACCTGAAGCCTGGACTGACACCTTGCCCTACTGTCCTGTATTATTTATTGTAATGCCTGCACTGTTTTTGTGCACTTCATGCAGTCCAGTGTAGGTCTGTAGTCCAGTGTAGCTTTCTCTGTGTTTTTTTTTATTACGCAGTTCAGTCTAGTTTTTTTGTACTGTGTCAAGTAAACCATGGTCCTGAAAAACGTTGTCTCAGTTTTACTATGCACTGTGCCAGCAGTTATGGTCGAAATGACAATAAAAGTTGACTTGACTTGTGTCTACACTGACAATGGACATCTATTTGTATCTTCCAGTACTGGGCCATAGCCTCTGGGCCTAATTGATTCAGGTACTCATCATGACACTTACTAATTGCTGAGAACAACTTGCTTCACCCTTCTCAAGCAGTGTATTCTGGATGGAAACGGTTCAAAGTACATTTTATTAAAGTACATATGTCCCATATACAACCCTCAGATTCATTTTCCAGTGGGCGTACTCTACAAATCTGTAGAATAGTACCTATAACAGGATCAATGAAAGATCAACCAGAGTGTGGTCTACATACTGTGCAAATACAGATATAAATAAATAGCAATAAATAATGAGAACAGGAGATGAGGACTCCTTGAAAGTGAGTCCATTGAATGTGGGAAGATCTCAATGATGGGGCAAGTGAAACTATCCCCATTTGTTCAAGAGCTTGATGATTGAGGGGTAGTAACTGTTCTTGAACCTGGTGGTGTGAGTTCTGGGGCTTTTGTACCTTCCACCTGATGGCAGCAGCAAGAAGACAGCATGAACAAACAAATTTCATATGATATGCCAATGTTATTAAACCTGATTCTGACCTCAGTGGTGGGGATCTCTGATGTACGCTTCCCTCCTATGACAGTTCTTCGTGTAAATGTGCTGAATGTTTTTTTTTGAGGGGGGCTTTACCTATGATGCACTGGGCCAAATCTACTACTTTTTGTTTGATATTCTGTTTAAGTATACTCTCCACTACACATCTTCAGCAGTTTGTCAAAGTTTTAGATGTCATGCTGAATCTCAGCAAACTCCTAAGGAAGTAAAGACACTGCTGCACTTTCTTTGTAATTACACTCCTGTGCTGGGCCCAGGACAGGTCCTCTGAAATGATAACACTGGGAGGAATTTAAATTTGCTGACCCTCTCCACCTCTGATCCTCCAGTGAGGTCTGGCTCATTGACCTGTGGCTTCCCTCTCCTGAAGTCTACAATCAGTTCCTTGGTCTCCCTGAGATTCCCCTTTAAACCCCTTAGCTCTATCCTGCTTGGTGGTGCAATAATATCAGCGCCGGACTCTGGAGCGAAGGTTCCCAAGTTCGAATCCAAGTCGGGTTGAGTGTCGAGCTAGCAACTCAGCCTCGTAAAAACAAGAATAGCTTGCTACGGAAACACCGTCATGACTTCACTGCTGAGTTGTTCTTCTTCTTCCCCTTAGCTCTAATTGATGACCCCTAGTTTTATCTTCCTCTGATATGGGTGGAAAGGTTTTCTGCAGTCTGCCTTATCTGTACTCCCTCAGTTTTTATATACCTCAACTATTTCCTCTTAATCATTCTCTGCTCCAAAGAAAACACAGCCTGCCTTGTGTATTTCTTCATAACTGAAATGCTTCATCCCAGGCAAAGTATACTGGTAAATACGTGCAGATCAGAGACATGAGAGATTCTGAAGATGCTGGAAATCTTGCTCAACAAAATATGCTGGAGGAACTCAGGCAGCATCCATGAATTGAAGTTAACAGTTGACATTGTGGGCCGAGGCACTTCAGTGGGACTGCAAAGTACAAGCTGGCCTTCCCTTCCCCTACCTTATTCTGACTTCAGTGCCTTTCCACCCCCGTGAAGCGTCTCGGCCTGAAATGTCAACTGCTTACTTCTCTCCATAGATGCTGCCTGACTTGCTGTGTGCATCCTGCATTTTGTGTGTTACTCTCTCCAGCAACTCATCGTGCTGTTAAAACACAGAAGCAGGTGCAACTTGAGTTTAAGTAGTAATTTTTATTACCCTGGGATATCCTAAAACACTATAACAGCAATACAGAAAACTGCTGCAGGTTTGTGCTTAGCATCTTTACATCAATAGCAGTTTGACAGTAAACAATCTGGCCTAAGCAGTGTTGATTAAGGAAGGACAAGGTCACTATTTTCTCCTGCTCTTCTTCAAAAATTGTGATGCTGTTTTCTGGGCTTGGAAAGGCCATTTAAAGTCTCAGCTGAAAGTCACAGTACAAGATTGGTTTGAATTTTTGTGCCGGAATCTAATGTGGGCTGAACATTTTGAAAAGATGCATTACATTGCAAGAATGCAGAACTGTTAGCTTGTTTATGATATAAAAAATGCAGTGGAGGGGGAATGACCTTCAGTTAGTATTTCTAAAAATTGAACACAGTTGGTAAAGTAGTCATATTTTTTGGGCTGTTAGAGGAACAGAGAGATCCACATAACAACTACAGAAGGTGAGAAGTTTGTCATTGTGTAAGTTTCCAAAAAAAAGATGCTGTCTATAAAATAGTACCAAAATTTTAAAATTCGAAGTCTGTATTAGCAAAAAGAAAAATACTGAAATTAATAGTTTATTAAAATGGTACTAATCTAGTGTACAATATGAACACCAATGCCCTTGAACAGAAAATCCTGCAGAAAAGTAGTGGATACAGTCCAGTCCATCATGGGAAAGCCCATTGAACAGATCTGCACAAAATGCTCTCACAGGAAACCAGGGAGCCCCACCACCCAGGACATGCTTTCTTCTCACTGCTGCCATCAAGAAGAAGCTACAGGAGCCTCAGAATTCTCACCACCAGGTTCAGGAACAGTTTAACCATCAGGCTCTTGAACTAAAGGGGCTAACTTCACTTGCTCCATCATTTGAAATGTTCCTACAACCTATGGACTAACTTTCAAGGACTGTTCATTTCATGTTCTCTATATTTATTATTTTTTTGTATTTGCACAATTGTCTTTTGAGCATTGGTTGAATGCTCAAGTTAGTATGGTCTTTATCATTGATTCTATTACGATTATCCTGTTTGGCTAAGTATGCTGGCAAGAAAATGAATCTTGAGGTTGTATATGGTGATGTATGTACTTCGATAATAAGTCTGTAGTAAACGTAAAACTTGAGGAAAACCTGGCAAATTTAGTCAATGAAACTTGCATTTGTGTCGACCCTATCATAAAAGAAAATCCCATTGACACTTAAGTGATTTTATTAAAACCTCAAGATACTTGGAATCTTTGGCTATTTCAGAATGCCCAGTTTAAAGTTTCTAACACATTTTAGAAAATATTGAGAAAAAGGCACTGTCCAAGCAATTGTGTTCATTCCAAGTCAGGCAGGTGGAATCAACTAATGTGCATCTTGAATATGGCAAGGCAGGTTGTGACAAGAACAAAGCCATGGGTGACTAGGAGACTTTCCATAGCTCTGTTTTATTAATAAATAGTAGTACAGACAGTAGTCCAGATATGGAGCCAAATATCAATTGTGAAGACTAAACACGGACCCAGTGTGAATTAACAACCCATAGGGTACCTGAAATGTTGTCTTAGTGAGTCAGTTAATGGATCACTTGTTGATGACTTGAATACCATTTGTGCTTAATTCTGGTATATTCAGCTTTGCAAATCAAAATCACTTTCTGAAGGAGAAGCTTTGATTAAAATTGATTCGTGGTCCAAGATTACTAATCTAACATTTTGGAAAGTGCTTATAAATGCTAGAAAATACAAAATCGATTAACTGTAATTCGCATAAAAAATATATATAAATCACTTTAGCCATTGAAGTTTATAAGAATTGCTGACATTTTTCATAATTTAGTCATTTGTGGCATGTGAATGACCTTGGCAATCCCAAGAGTCTTCATCACAAACGCCCTGATTTGAGGAAACAGTTACAAGTCAGTTTCATTGGTAGGCGTGAAGTCATATATAGGTCAGATTACGTAAGCATGGCAGATTTCCTTCCTTGAAGCATGCTAGCAACTTAAAAAGTGACACTCTTTTCTCCCTCTATCTGCAAGATGGAAAGGACCACAGTCTCAGCTTCCATGGTCAGATGAATGATTTCTGAGTTAATTGTGTCAAGTTGATGCATGTTAACTGGTTTGTTGCTGTAACTGATTCTGCCTTTAGCTTGATGTTCATCTATTGATATTAAAGAGCAAACTTCCACACTAGTTTATTGCAGATTCTTCAGTAAAGGCAGCAGCTGGGATTTAGATCTGAACAAGGGCAAAGTGTTCAATTTCACCATTTTGTTTTTTATTACTGGTAACCCGATGGATGTTACAGTGAGAAGCTATCTTTTCACTGAATGTAAAGTAAGATGTAATGAAATCTGTGAGGGGGAAAATATATCTTGTAAAACTTGCAATCAGTAAAACAATCTTCACTGGAACATGATTCAGTGAATGTGATGTATTGTGTAAGTACCGTATTTGAGTTTGACAAAAGTATGAATCAGATTCAATTCTTTGCATTATGGAAGTGTTACGGGTTGTACAGCTTTTTCGCTGACTTGCGAATTTTGAAGAAGTTTGAAGTGTGTCACTCTTGAGTAGGAACAGATGTGAAAGCATATCATGTCCTGTTTCCTCTGTTATTAAACTTAAGATTTGGGAAAATAAGTGTTTTAATTCCTTTCTAAATCCTTTTGGTGTCTACCTTGGATGACGATTGTAATAGGCCAACAGCATTCTGGATCTGTGCTTGTGTGGTAGCAAATGTAGCTTGTTATATTTGCTTTGCACAGGTCATTTGAGTTGAAGATGCAATACAATAACTGAGGCAAAAGTTACTTAAAAATACATTTTCTATACACCTATTTCCATTCTGTCTATAATTTTCCCTATGATGGATAATTCAGTTTAAATAAATGGATCAGAAAAGATCATAAGAATTAGGAACAGAATCAGGCCATTCAGCCTGTTGGCTCTGCTCTGTCATTCCATCATGGTGGATTTGTTATCCCTTTCAGTCCCATTCTCCTGCCTTCTCCCCTGACTGATCAAGATCCAATCAACCTCTGCTTTAAACATACTCAAACATTTGGCCCCACAGCCATCTGACAATGAATTCCACAGACTTACTACCCTCTGGCTAAAGAAATTCCTCTTCATCCCTGTTCTAAGTGGATATCCCTCTATTCTGAGGCTGTGCCCTCTCATCCGAGACTCATCCACTACAAAAACATCCCAGTGCCAGCACATCTTTTAGATAAGGGGCCCGAAGCTGCTCTCAAGACCTCCAAGGAAGCCCTAACCAATGCCTTATAAACCCTCATCATTATGTCCTTGCTTTTATTTTATAAGGGGGGAGCAGGTGGATGTTGTATACTTGGATTTCCAGAAGGTGTTCGATAAGGTGCCGCACAAGAGACTTATAAATAAGATGCGGATGCATGGAGTCAGAATTGTATTGGCATGGATAGTGGATTGGTTAACCAATAGATTTGGTATAAATGGGTGTTTCTCCAGTTGACAGTCTGTGGTGAGTGGGGTGCAGCAGCGGTCAGTGCTGGGCCCGCAGCTGTTTACCATTTACATTGATGATTTGGAAGAGGAGACTGAGTGTAGCGTAGCAAAATTTGCTGATGACACTAAACTGAGTGGAAAAGTGCACTGGACAGAGAATGTGGAGAGTCTGCAGAGGGATATAGATAGGTTAAGTGAGTGGGCCAAGGTCTGGCAGATGGAATACAACATTGGTAAATGCGAGATCATGCACTTTGGAAGGAATAATAGAAGTGCATACTATTTAAATGGTGAAAGATTGTAGCATGCTGTTGTGCAGAAGGACTCGGGAGTGCTTGTGCATGAATTGCAAAAGTTGGCTTGCAGGTGTGACAGGTTATTAAGAAGGCAAACGGAATGTTGGTCTTCATTGTTAGAGGGATCGAATTCAAGAGCAGGGAGGTCATGCTGCAACTATATAGGGTACTGGTGAGGCCGCACCTGGAGTACTGTGTGCAGTTCTGGTCTCCATACTGGGGGATATACTGGCTTTGGAGGCAGTGCAGAGGAGGTTCACCAGGTTGATTCTAAAGCCTGTTACATGCTGTATCTCAATAAATAAATAAATTTGAGAATGTGTTTCTTTTGAATTGCCACTTCATTAATGTTTTGTAATATTGGCTGATTTAAATATTCTGCTAAAAAATTTGTTTGCCATTAGCTCAGTTCTGGATCTGCGATTGGAATGTGAACAACGTCAGTATTCTTGCAACCCAGTAGTGACATTCTTGGCAGTTGACTGCATGAAATATTCTGGATAATGTTTAATTCTGATAAAAGGTTTTGAAGCATTTGTGTATTAGAATGCAGTTTCCCTGAAAATACATGGTACAGATCTTTGCTCTTTCGTGGTATCTCTGTGTCTAGCACCCAGTGAATGACTTGGAAGTTGGAAAACGTGTAAAATTTTATCTGGATGCTGTGCCAAAAGTATGATGGTGAATAGGAAGGAAGTTCAGATCTTGGCTCTGAAGAGAAGTTTGTGCTGCGCACGTATGAACGTACTTGCTAAAATGGCAGCGGGACAATTATTTGGATAAATGTCAATAATATCTGATTTAATATTGATTTTGATAGGAAATTCCTAGCTCTCTTTGAAGTCAGCAGATTAAAAACTTGAAAATTCATCCTTTGGAATTCCAATCCCTCAGGTTAATCTGACAATTTAATTGTATTATTTCAATAGGAGAAATATGAAACTGTTTTCTGGGTTTGTGTTAATATTGTGTTGCAGTTCCAGGAATTTTACCAATTGCATGGATTGTTTATCCATCCTGACATAAAACTTTTACTAAGTGCCCATTACACTGCAGGTGTCTAAGGTAGTAATGAAAGACCTCCATCTCTGTCCTTGGCTACACTCAGATGCAAAGGATTCCTCATTGCTGTTTTTATAAGTTTTGTTTGATCAGTAAGGGTTGTTAGCCCTGAGCTGAACCCCAAACCTGGAGCAGACCAGTGGGCCACTCTTAGTTTGGCCTCTACCCTTTGACCTATTTGGCATGGGTGAGCCCACCAAGAACCAAAGCGTAAAGCCCTGACTCCAGCCAACATAACTCTCCTGGCCATTGAGGCACGTAAGCCTCCAGAGCATGACAAGGCCTTACATAAAAAGATATTCCAGTAATACTCAACAGGAGTTGATTGCCACCTGCAGCTCGCTTGATAGGAATTGCAACAGGATAACAACTACAAATCACAAATTTTAGTCTGCTGCTGGATATCTTTATGATTATTATTATTTCTGACTCAAGCATGCGTCAAGTTTGTTGTCATTTGGTTTCTCCGAACCAGCAAGTAAAGCACAGTAGTACACATAACACATGAAAGTAAGGATAAAATCTACAGATGAATTACACATAAATAGCAGACTGGAGTGCATGAATAAATTATTGTATGATACAGATCAGATTAACTTTGAATGCGATGCAGCAGGGAGTTCAGAAGCCCGATGGCCTGAGGGAAGAAACTGTTTCCCATCCTGACCGATCTTGTCTTTATGCATCAGAGTCTCTAGCTTGATGGTAGAAATTCAAAGAGGATGCTGGATGGGTGGGTGGGATCCTTAATAATACCAAGGGCCCTGTGTATGCCCTGATATATGTCCCTGATGGATGGTAGGGAGATCCCTGTGATCCTCTCAGCTGTTCTCACACTTTTGTAGGCACTTCTGGTCCGATGTTGAGCTCCTTCCATACCAGGTGGAGATGCAGCTTGTCAGGAAGCTCTTAATGATGCTCCTGTAAAACACCTCAATCTCCTCAGGAAGTGGAGGAACTGCTGTGCCAGTTTGTTCAGGGAAGTGATAGTAAAGAACCAGGTGAGGTCATCCATAATGTGAACTCCCTGGAGTTAACTCTCCAGGAATCCTGTTGCTCTGCATGTGGCCCCAGACTAAATCTGCCCGTTTGCCACATTGGTGTATGATGCAGTTTCCTGCAAAATGATCTAGTTCCTCTTAGGCTTTGATTCTGCACAAGAGGTAACCTTTAGACTTGCACAACTTCCTTTGGACAGTGAGAGCAGCAGGGGAATTGGAGAATAACCTGTGTTTTGTGGATATTGAGTGGAAGTCAATTTTCTTGTATGCCTCAGTGGCTTAGAGTTTGACATCTGAATACAGGCATATCCGACCACAGGCTCAGTTAGAGGTTTGGACATCCTGGTTCTGGATGCAGTCGCTGTAGGTTAAAATATTTCTGATTAGCCCTGTAGGTTACTTGGACAAATATTAATTGGTTATTTGCTTTTATTGATTTTAAATGTCATTACACTAAGATAAATGAAATGATTGTAACTTTCATTCAGGCAATGATTTGAAAATTAGTTGGCATTCATTAGGACATCAGTTAGCATTCAACATCAATAGGATAGCTAGGCAACTTGTTAAAAGTAAGGATAGTACTGTGGTTTAAAAAAATTGGGGGAGAAATGTTACCAAGTGGTGATTTGCTATCCACAGAGATTGAGTCTATTTTAGATGCTGTGGTTTAATCTACGTCTTGCACACTATCATAAAGCAAATACGAGATGATCCAGATTTACAGAGTGAATGGCCTTACAGGGGTTAGGGAAAAAAGCTATCTGTGTGTGTGTGTGTGTGTGTGTGTGTGTTGCAGTTCCTTAGATTTATTTTGTTAGATTTTTAGATTGTTAGATTGTTCAGTTTTTTTCCTGGTCAAGTTAGGTGACAAAATGCTAACAGGAATTCTGATTCTACAGCTCAAAGTAAGTGCTCAGTCCATGGTGCATCTGTTTTTAAAAATTCTAATTAGAATTGTTGACTCAGGCTACAAGAAGATTTACGTTAAGTTGTTATTCTTGAACATCTGGTTTGAAACTTGGTGATCCAGGTGGCTTTCTGACATTTGGCTGGTGGAAGACTGTAAGTTATAAGTGTTTACTGAAACACTTCGAAAATCTCTTTAACAAACCATATAATTAATTTTCTATGCTGGATACGTCTTTGGACGAAATGAAAAGTATTGTACGGTGATCAAAAACGAGAAGATCTGCGGATGCTGGAAATCCAAGCAACACACACAAAATGCTGGAGGAACTCAGCAGGCCAGGCAGCATCAATGGAAAAGAGTGAACAGTTGATGTTTCGGCCCAAAACATTGACTATGCTTTTTGCCATAGTTGCTGCATGGCCTGCTGAGTTTCTGCAGCATTTTGTGTGTATGGTACAATAATAATTGATTTTCCATTGTATTTATTGATATATAGCACGGAATAGGCCCTTCTGGCCCTCGAGCCACACTGCCCAGCAACCCCTCAATAGAACTCGAGCTGAATCACAGAAGAATTTACAGAGACCAATTAACCTATGAACTGGTAGATCTTTGGACTGTGGGAGGAAGCTGGAGCACCCAGAGGAAACCCACATGGTCACAGGGAGAATGTGCAAACTCTTTACAGACAGCAGCAGGAATTGTACCGGGGTTGCTGGTACTGTAATAAAGCACTGTGCTAACCATCTCATATTGTGATGGAAATCAGCTTTTTGTAACCTTTGAACACTGTTCTCACTTGTATTATTAGTAGCTGTGGAGACCCGATCATTGAGGGTGTTTAAGGAGGAGATTAATACCCTGACTAATTAGATAGCTATCAAGGAATATGGGAAAAGGCCGGAAATTGGAACTAGATGGGAGAATAGTTTAGCTCATGGTGGAATGGCGGAGCAGACTCAATGGGCCGAATGACCTGCTTCAGCTCCTTTGTCTTGTGATCTAGTCTTCTCCGTTTGCAGTCTTGGTGCTATGTGCTGTAAGATCCGCTCATGAAATGTATTGATTTTGTGTATTCTGTGTACAGATGTTTCTGTGTAAAAGCTCGACAATCACAATTTTGCTCTTAAGTAGTTGTCTATCATCTTTATCATTCCTTCCATTTTGATCCTTAAATATGAGTCCAGTCTCCCTTTCTACTTGGATAAAGAGCTGGTGATCTTTACTTTTATTCCGCTTTGGTACTCTGGGCGTTGTCAGGTTAACTTGAAAATAAACATGCATCCTCTGTGCGATAGAGTGAACCACATTGAATTTTGGCATTCTGACCAAACATGAGAAAACCACATACTGTTTAAGCCAAGCAGCTGCTATTGTTGTCTTGGCTGAAATCTGCTGATAATGAAGAAACACTAGTGTATGTGCCGTAAGCTTTCTGATTTTGTGCATTTATTTTATCCAGAATTTCTGCCCAAGCATTTTCTGCAGCTGAGCATTTCTTGGGGGGGGGGGGGGGGGAGAGAGACCTAATGTGTTTATTGTGCAATTACAATGGAATCTTTTGTTGCTGTGGAGGTGAATGGGTTGATTAATCAGAAACTGGTAGCTGTGTTCTTTTTATAAACATACAAAGCAATGTTTGCAACTTTTAAATCAAGTAATTGTGATTTTTTTTAAAAACTAGAGGATTAATAAATTTAAACAGACTTGTCCCCAGTGTTCTATAATTTTCTGATTTAATTGAAACATCAGTATTAAAGAGCAGTGTTACTGCTCACTCAGCTTACAAATGCACCTCTTACATTTTGTGAGGAAAATGTCATGGGCGAAGTTCATCTGGAATGAAGTATTGAATGCTGATATTAACTGCTTTTCATGCCAGTTTTTATATATACAGTGGATTCCAGTTTGGGACCCATCCGGACCAGTATATTTTGGCCTTATTAAATGGCTGTCCTAATTAGCCAAGGTGGCATGGTAGCATAGTGGTTAGCACAACGCTTTACAGTGCCAGTAACCTGGGTTCAATTCCTGCCACTGCCTGTAAAGAGTTTGTATGTTCTTCCTGTGACTGCGCTTGTTTCCTTTGACTTCCACACTCCCACTGTCCAATATCTACTGGTTAGTAGATTAATTGGTCATCATAAATTATCCAATGATTAATTATCCTAGGATTAATAGACAATAGGTGCAGAAGTTGACCGTTCGGCCCTTCGAGCCTGCACCGCCATTCTGAGATCATGGCTGATCATCTACTATCAATACCCGGTTCCTGCCTTGTCCCCATATCCCTTGATTCCCCTATCGATAAGATACCTAACCAGCTCCTTCTTGAAAGCATCCAGAGAATTGGCTTGCACTGCCTTCTGAGGCAGTGCATTCCAGACCCCCACAACTCTCTGGGAGAAGAAGTTTTTCCTTAACTCTGTCCTAAGTGACCTACCCCTTATTCTCAAACCATGCCCTCTGGTACTGGACTCTCCCAGCATCTGGAACATATTTCCTGCCTCTATCTTGTCCAATCCCTTAATAATCGTATATGTTGCAATCAGATCCCTTCTCAATCTCCTTAATTCCAGCGTGTACAAGCCCAGTCTCTCTAACCCCTCTGCATAAGACAGTCCGGACATCCCAGGAATTAACCTTGTGAATCTATGCTGCACTTCCTCTCAAGCCAGATGTCCTTCCTTAACCCTGGAGATCAAAACTGTACACAATACTCCAGGTGTGGTCTCACCAGGGCTCTGTACAAATGCAAAAGGATTTCCTTGCTCTTGTACTCAATTCCCTTTGTAATAAAGGCCAACATTCTATTAGCCTTCTTCACTGCCTGCTGCACTTGCTCATTCACCTTCAGTGACTGATGAACAAGGACTCCTAGATCTCTTTGTATTTCTCACTTACCTAACTCTACATTGTTCAGATAATAATCTGCCTTCCTGTTCTTACTCCCAAAGTGGATAATCTCACACTTACTCACATTAAACGTCATCTGCCAAGTATATGCCCACTCACTCAGCCCATCCAAGTCACCCTGAATTCTCCTAACATCCTCATCACGTCACACTGCCACCCAGCTTAGTATCATCAGCAAACTTGCTGATGTTATTCTCAATGCCTTCATCTAAATTGTTGATGTAAATTGTAAACAGCTGTGGTCCCAATACCGAGCCCTGTGGCACCCCACTAGTCACCACCTGCCATTCCGAGAAACACCCATTCACCGCTACCATTTGCTTTCTATCTGCCAACCAGTTTTCTATCCATGTCAATATCTTCCCCCTCAATGCCATGAGCTCTGATTTTACCCACCAATCTCCTATGTGGGACCTTATCAAATGCTTTCTGAAAATCGAGTTACACTACATTAATCTCGATTGCTGGGCGGAAGGGCCTATTCAGTGCTGAATCTCGATAAATAAATAATAGTTAAAAAGGTATAGAAAAGACTAATTACCAAATAACTGAGCACCAAATTGTGCATTTCAATCAAAATGCAGGACACATTAGAACAGTGCCAATACTACTGGTGGTTGTAGTTGTATCTGGCGATGACAGGAAACCTGTGTGGGAGAGTTTTTAAAGTGGAAAAGCTGTTGTGCTGGGGCAGTTCCACTCTCAAATCTCAGAGGTCTATGTCCAGTGGGAAGAGTGGCCATTACAACTGGGGCCTTGCCTCACTGCAGTGCCCCATCATGCCCTTTGCTCTCCATGAAGTGCTGTAGATCTCATCAAGTCAGTCTGCTTTGGCTGGCTTTGCTTGATAGGACAGGCATGTCCCTGTCTCACCAGGGTATGAGCCCCGCTGGTTACCCTCATCTGGTTTAGCTTGCCTGTCGAGCAGTGTACCAAGATATGGCCGCAGTCGCATGGAAATATCTGATTGGAGCAACAGTTGAGATTTGAGTACCCAGTGAAGACAAAGTGATTGTTGATACCTTAAAACTCTTCTTTGTAGGTCTTAACTTGTTGAAATAGTGAAATGTTTAATTTTCACTTCTGGCCTATTCTGACATTTCTAAGTCTGAATGCTTGAAACTGCAGTGAGCAAAACAGTCTTGAATTGTCTTACTGCTTATAAACCATCAGTGACAAAAATCACTGTTTTATGAATATGTGCACGCAACTGACACTATTTTAAAAACTTTTCACTCTAGGTACAGTGTATTGTCTAATAGCCAACTGACTTGCATGTGACTGATGCTAGTTGGAAGATGTTCAGAACAGGCTCCATGTCCCATTAAGCAATGTGTTGTCCCAAGTAAACAGCTGTCTTGATTTGACCGATGTTCCAATTATTTGGAATCCACTGTATTATGATCTGCTTGAGTAGTCTAATTAAAGGAGTTAAGTTGAATTTATTATGCACTATCATTTACTTCTGTGACAATTACCCAAGCAGTTTGCTTTCAAGCATGTTAGGTGTATACTGTGTAAGGGACAGAAATGCAAGGTACTGAAAATCTGAAATCAAAACGAAGTATTGGAAATGCTCTGCAGGTCAGGCAGCATCTGTGGAAAGAGTCGAGTAGAGAAAGTAATCTGAAATACAAACAATAAACTATCCAGTTCCTTGGTAATTTCCAGGGGAAATGAGAAGCAATCATGAACTAATCCGTAGTGAGATAACCAAGCTGTCAAAGGAGGCAGTCATGTCACGTGCTTGCCCTCTTTGACAGCTTGGTTATCTCACTGCAGATTAGTTCACGGTTGCTTCCCATTTCCCCCGGAAATTACCGAGGATCTAAATAGTTTGTTGTTTGTTACTTTCTCCATTCAGTAGCTTCTTCCTTACATTGAAAGGAACTATGCCTCTGCTGTCTTGAGCAGTATTTTTAATACACATCTAAGTATTTACAGACATCGCAATGCAGCTGGGAAACATATGATACAAGTGGAAAAGAGACTACAGTAGTGAACAGTGAAAGTGCTGAATCACTTCAATGCCTATAATAACAGCATTTTAAATAATGAACTTGGATAAAAGTATATCTGTCTCTGCTGAAAATGAAGTTAGTTATCCAGTACCAGTTACCAATCCTGCAAATGAGTAAATGTCATGATTACAGTCGTAGAAATCTACATGCTTGCTGTTGACTCTGTCTTATTTATCTGATAGATGCTTGGGGAATGTGAGAATGTGCTCATTGTAATGTTGTATCTTCAGTTTGGAAAATCGTTAGAAATAATCAGTCTTTTTATAATTAGTGCTGTCCAGTTCACTGCAGAGGATACAAGTAACAGTTTGTGTTCAGTTCTGCCGCCTTATTATAGGAAGGACATGGAAGCTTTAGGCAATGGGGAGGAGATCAACCAGGATGCTGCCTGGATGAGAGAGCATGTCTTATGAGGATAGTTTGAATGAGCTAGTGCTTCCTTCTTTGTACTGAGGGAGGATGAGAGGCAAATTGATAGAGGTGTGTAAGATGATAAGAGGCATAGATAGAAGTGGTTAGTGAGATAATTGACATACTGGTTTTAATTTTCCAAAATTCTTAGCTTTGTGGCAGGTCCTATTTGATGGGAGTAACACCTCTATTTGAAAAACAAGGAAGGAAGCAGAAAGCTTACTAAAGCTAGTAAGCATCATGTAGGGAAAATGTTAGAAGGAATTCATAAAGATTTTAATGACACACTGTAATTTCAAGGTGTCGTCTTTGTTTTTGCAAAAGGAAAATTGTTTTGACTAATTTCATGGAGTTCACAGAAGAAGTAAGATGTTGTGTTAATAAGGTGGATACACTATGCTTGGGTTCCCTGAAGTCCTTTTAAAGTATGGAAACCCAGGATTATTGGAAGCAATGAAACCTCATGGTTTAGGGGTAACACATTGGCTTAACTATCCAATTTATTTTCTTGTTGGCAAGACTTAATGGAATCAGTGCTAGGCTCTCAACTTTTGAAGTTTTCTATCAGTGAATTAGATGAAGATGCTGAAACTTAAATTTACTGATGACACAAATAGGTCAGAAAACAATTTTGAGGAGGACGTAAAGAAGCTGTGTTAACTGATGGACAGAGATTGTGGCAGTAGAATATATTGTGGAAAAACTGAACTTGTCCGTTTTGGCAAGAAAGTAACGAGAGATCTCAGAGCTCTTGGGTGCAGAGAGATCCAGAGTCCAGTATGTTATTCACAAAGGTGGTATGTAGGTCAAGCAAGTAATTAGAATCAGTATATCAGTATGATATTTTATTGCAAAGGGAATTGAACACAAGTTAGGAGGGTGTGCTTCCATTATGTAGGTCATTGATGGGAGCTCATCTGAAATAGAGTAGGTTTTGTTGTTGAACAAAACATGTTAAAGTGCTGGAAGTCGTTCAGCTATGACTGTAGGTTTGGAAAGTAAGGGTTGTTCTGAGAATAGTTGGACAGGTTCAGTTTGTGTCCACTCAGGTAGTCAGTAGAAGAGTGAAAAAGTGTATTGTCTCACAGCTTCAGTAATCTGAAGCAGTGTGTATGGGGTTTGCATGCTTTTTTCCCAGATAAAAATATCTTCCACATTAAGACTTAGAGTTGGCAGGAGTTGCAGCAAATAGCCCGTGGTGTATAGGTAGAATCTAGGGGAGGGGGTAAATTGATGTGAATGTGGGGAGGGCAAAATAGGATTAATGTTAATAGGTGTTGGTCAGCATGGACTCAGTGGCCTGTTTTCATGATGTGACTCATGACAAATCTAAATTCAGATCGTCAGAATCCAGTTTAATATCTCTAGCATATGTCGTGAAATTTGTTGTCTTTGCAGCAGCAGTGCATTACAATGCATAATAAAAACGGAATTACAGTAAGTATATCTATAAAATAGTTAAATAAGTGCAAGAAAAGTGTTCACGGGTTCAAAGTCCATTCAGAAATCTGATGGCACAGAGGATGAAGCCGTTCCTCAACAGTTGAGTGTGTGCCTTCAGTTTTATGTACCTACTTCCTGATGATAGCAGTGAGAAGAGGTCATGTCTTGGTTAAAAGTAACAGAACAGCCCTTTTGAGGTGTGAGGTGAAGATACCGACTGCAGATGCTGAAGTGTGGAGATAAAAATGAGCTGCTGGAGGATTTGGGTTAGGCAGCATCTGTGGAAGGAACAGAGAATATTTCAGGTTGAGACCCATCACCTGGACAGGTAATGAGAGATTTTAAAAAATCTGTGGACTTTGTGTCTGCAACACATTTCATCGAATGTGGAACTATTTGAAAGACAGGTGGATTCTTGATAACCCAGGGGAAGGTTATGATAGATAGATAGGAAATCAGATTGAGTTGAGATTGGAACGGATCAGCCTTGATCATTTTAAATGCTGCCTTCACAGACTTGGGTCTTTACGCACATATGGTCATATATTTGTACTTTGTGCTTGATCATTTATATACTGCCATGACTAGGAATATGGTTTGGTATGTGGCTGAAGCCTTGGACCAGAGATAGTTTTAGATCAGAGATTCCCAACCTGGGGGCCCACGGACCCCTCAGTTAATGGAGGGGTCAATGGCATAAAAAAGGTTGGAAACTCTCGTTTTAGACAATGCCTGAAAAGAGAAGGTAACTACCTGGCTGACCAAAAGCGAACTAATGATACGGGACTGTAGCGGCAAAACTAAAACCAAACAGTTGCCACCAGCCAGCGACCGCTCTGGATACACTTGCATGATGCATCCCCAGCTCCGATGCTGGTTCCAAAGGTCAAATCCTTTGAACAATGAGCAAACATTACAGTCCTGAAGTGATGAAACTAAAGCATACCCAAGTGTAAACTAAGCAGTATTTTGTGGTCAGCAAAAGATGCGATCTCCACTGGTCCCAAGCTACAAACTGCCACGAAATAAGCATGAATGCACATTGTATCCCCTTTGCTTTTACCACGTCCCTGCTCATTTGGCTAGTTACCATAATAAACATAATAGATGCACAACACAGAGTACAAAGCAGGTAGAGAACAGATACATGGCTCCTACATGTTTCCAAATTATAATCATTTTTAATACACTAATCTGATGTGATGCAAGCATTATTTCAGAAATGTGGGGCAGGAAATGGGTTGATCACATGGAAATTTTATTTGAAAAGAGGAAACTGTATTTTGCACAGATTTTTACCCTGTAGAAAGGGGAACTAATTTGAGTTTGTATAGGCTATAATTTTCTAGCCTATTCTGAATTATATATTATATTGGAGAATTAGCTCATTCTGTACTGCTGCTTTTTGCAAAGCAGAAATTGGATCCGTTCTGATCTGTTTGCAGTTCAAGAAACTTGAGAAATTACTGACTCCTCAAATACAATCCACAAACCTTGTAGCATTGTGATTATAATATTCAAAGGTCTTGTAAATTGCGTTAACAAAGCATGCATTTATGCTTTACTTTGTATCGAGAAGTTGAAAGGTAAAGGCAACTTCAATACCAGATCTCTCTACTTGGGAGTGTTTGTATCTGTTAGGAGTCATTTCAGATTTTGTTGTCCTGAAGTTACTGTGAGAGAATATGGCAATCACTGTCTAGACTCATATTCATAGAAAAGTACAGGAACAGGCCAGTTGGCCCATCTAGTCCATGCTGAACCACTTTAACTGCCTAATCCCTTCAACCTGCACTGGGACAATAGCCCTTTATACCTCTGTTGTCCGTGCACCAATCCAAATGTCGCTTAAATGTTGAAATCAAGCTCATGTGCACCACTTGCACTGGTAGTTCATTCCACCCTCTCACTGGCCTCTGAGTGAAAAAATTTCTCCACGGGTTCCCCGTAAACTTTTCACCTTTCACTTTAACCCATGACCCAGCCAACCTCAGAAAAAAGCCTGCTTGCATCTACCGTATCTATACCCCTCAATTTTCTACATTCCAAAGAATCAAGTTCTAATCTATTCAGTTTTTCCCTGTAACTCAGGTCCTCCAGTCCTGGCAACATCTTTGTAAATTTTCTCTGTACTCTTTTAACCTTGTTTACATCTTTGCTATAGGTAGGTGACTCAGAATTAGACATCACCCCAACATCTTGTAAACTTCAACACCACATATCATCTCCTGTATTCAGTACATTGATTTATGAAGACCAATGTGCCAAGGTTTTCTTTATGACCCTATATACCTGTGTTACCAGTTACAATGAATTATGGACCTGTATTCTTAGATCCCTTTGTACCACACTCCTTAGTGCCACACTGTTCACTGTGTAAGACCAACTGGTCCTGCTGAAGTCAATACCTTGTTTTTGATTGTTCTGAATTCTTTTGTCCTTTAGATTTCATTCTGGGAAGTCTTGTGAAATGTAAACTTGAAAATAGTTGTTTTCTTTTTAATCTCCAGTAAAAATGTTCTACTTTGCCTCATGATCCAAATGTACTTAGAAAAACTAAAAGCTATCTATTCCAGGATGATTGCCCTGTCAATGAGACAGGAACTTCCAGATCTGTGTTTGCCAGTATGATAAGTGTCAACTAAACCTGCTGATCTGCATTTAACAGTCCATTAAAGTAAATTAAAACTTATTGCTCAAGTTTTGTATGGGAGGGGGCACTCACCATTCCTAAATGACAGTGTTGTTTTCAAGCAAAAACAAAAATGTTGGAAGACCTCGACCAGTGAATCAGCATCTGTAGAAAGAGAAATCAGTTTATATTTCAAGTCAAAGACCCTGCATTAGAACTGAGAAGGATAGAAAGCAAGTGGTTCAAAATAGCAGAGGAGGACATGGATGAAACAGTGAATATCTTTAGATTTAATAAAATTAAGTAGCAGTTGAATTGTAGTGTGAAAGTCCTTTCTTTCTGTGAAGTGTTGCTTATGTATACAGTTCTGGTTGCCCCAGTATAGGAAGGATGTTGAAGCTTTGGAGAGGGTGTAGAAGAGAGTTACCAGAATGCTGCCTGGTTTAGAGAACAGGTACTAACATGAAAGGCTGGATAAACTTATGTTGTTTTCTCTGAAGTGCTAGAGGCTGAGGGGAGATCTGTTAGGGGTTTACAAAATTATGAGAGGCATAGGTAGAGTAGACAGGGAGTATCTGTTTCCCAGGGTTGAAATGTCTAATACCTGAGGGCATTCATTGAAGGTTCAAGGGTAATGTGAGGGGTAAGATTTTACTCAGATTCATGGATGTCTGGAATACACTGCCTGGTCTGATTTGCTTTGTACCTGGTTAGGTACAACATTGTGGGCTGAATCGCGTGTTCATGGACTTTGGGTTAGGAACCCCTGTTGCAGCGTCTGACCTATAGGAATGTGATGAACAGGCCAGAATATATAAATGAAGGGAAAAATAGAGGGAGAGAGGAATATAAGACACAAATGGCCAGTTGCTGATACAAACAGAATAGAATTTATCTGAAGTTGGATAATTGAATATTGAGTCCTTGAGGCTGCATCATGTGTAGATGTTAAGTGTGTTGAGCTTGCGTTGGATATTGCAGTGCAGAGTGATCAGTGGGAATGGAATGGTAGATTAAAATGATAGGCGATCAGTAGGCAGAGTCTGGGTCTCTGGTGTTCATCCTGTCTGTTTGGTTTCCCCTGTATAGAGGAGGCCACATTGTGAAAACTGAATGCAGTACACTGGATTGAAAGATATATACAAGTGAATTGCTCCTTTTACCTGAAAAGAAGTTCTATTTTTACTTCTCTTCCAGAGTTAACAACCAAAAGTTCAAAATACATTTAATCAATCAAAGTATGTATACACTATACAACCTTGAGATTTGTCTCCTTACTGGGAGCCATAAAACCAAGAAACCCGGTAGAATCCATTATCAAAGATCCTCGAGCACTGACTTGTGGGGGATAAAAATTAAATCGTACAAAATAAAAGTAAGCAATTAGCATTTAGAACTGAAGTTTATGAAAGTGAGTCGACAGTCGATTCAGGAGCTCAGTCTGTGAGCTGAACTGACCCATCCCTTGCTTCTGGCCCCAACATCCTGACCTTTTCAATCTGTTCCAGCACTTAAACCATCCCAGCCTCCTCAATTCAGCCCATACCCAAACTTTCCAATTTGGCTCAGTGCTTAAACCTCCGGTCTTTACTCTCTCTCGGGGTTCAGGTTCCATCTTAACTCTGCCTCATTCTCAACCCAGGAGCCCCAGCTGTATACCCATGACTGTGTCACCACACACAGCTCTAATCTGCTAATTAAATTTGCCGACGACACTACATTGATCAGCCTAATCTCAAACAATAATGAAGTGGCCTACAGGGAAGGAGACATCTCTGACACAGTGGGATCAAAAAAACAACCCCTCCCTCAAAGTTGCAAAAACAAAGGAGCTAGTTGCGGATTACAGGAGGAATGGAGATGGGCTAACCCCTATTGACATCAATGGATCTGGGGGTTAGAGGGTAAACAGCTTCAAGTTCCTAGGCATCCACATCACCGAGGACCTCACATGGTCTGTACACACCAGCTGTGTGGTGAAAAAGGCACAACAGTGCCTCTTTCACCTCAGACAGTTGAGTAAGTTTGGTATGGCCTCCCAAATCCTAAGAACTTTCTACAAGGGCACAACTGAGAGCATCCTGACTGGCTGCATCACTGCCTGGTATGTGAACTGTACCTCCCTTAATCACAAGATTCTGCAGAGAGTGGTGCGGACAGCCCAGCGCATCTGTAGTTGCGAACTTCCCATGATTCAAGATAATTACATAGAAGTGTGAAAAAGGGCATGAAGGATCATCGGAACCTGAGCCACCCCAACCACAATCTATTCCAGCTGCTACCATCTGGGAAATGGTACCACAGCATAAAAGCCAGGACCAACAGGCTCCTGAACAGCTTCTTCCACCAGGACATCAGACTGATGAACTCATGCTGATTCGAGTGTATTTCTGTTACATTGATGTTTTATTTATTATAAACTTCTATGATTGCACATTTAGAGGGAGGCATAATGTAAATATTTTTTACTTATGTATATGAAGGATGTAAACAAAAAAAGTCAATTCAATTCTTCTGCAGCATCGTACACTACAAGTTCACTCCAGCGATGGCTAGGTGTTGCCTCATTCACTATCCTTGTGCCTGGGCCAAGCTCCCTCAATTCACCCCCGCACGCCCTGCTGCAATCATCCTGCACCTTCAGTCTTTAGTTCACACTGCAATAATGTAGGGTCATATGGGCAGTTCAAAAGCTTAACTCCAAAAAGGAAGTTACAGGTTATTGATTGCAGTGATTGTTTACCAGAAAGTGTGATTAATAAAGTAATTAGTAGTTTTCTTTGTTTCATTTGCTGCCAGCAGGTAGTGTACTTACGTACTTATGGTAATTTTCATCTTGCATAATTAAAGAGGAGCTCCAGTCTGTTACAGAAGTAGGTCCTTAAACTTCGAGTAGAAAAGACAAAAAGGACTGAATGTTATTTGTAAATGGCAATACCAGCTGCCTTCCCACTAAGTTAACTGCTGCAAGGATGTGCTCAAATATTGTGTCCTATTTTCCTACAACTGCAAGTTTTTCCAGCAGTGTTGGTCTGAATCTGCAGTCCCAGCATATGGCAGACAAAAAGTTTTACATAAATCTACTGCGTGAAGCACACATTAAATAGAGTACATCTATGGAAAGGAGTAACTTGCCATTTCTGGGCTGAAACCCTTCAGCAGGACTGGAAAGAAATAGAAGTCAGTAAGAAGCTGGGGGGGAAGGGAGGAGGAAGTACAGATTGGTAGATGATAGGTGAATCAGGTGAGGGGTAGAAGTAAAGAGCTGGGAAATTGATTGGTGAAAGAGATAAAGGGTTGGAGAAGGGGGAATCTGACAAGAGAGGACAGAAGACCATGGGAGAAAGTGGGGGGGGGGGGAGGGGCGAGGAGCACCAGAGGAAGATGATGGGCAGGGAAGGAGATAAGGTGGAGAGAAACAGGAATGGGGAAAGGTGAAGGAGAGTGGGAATTACCGGAAATTTGAGTAATCGATGTTCATGCCATCAAGATGGAGGCCAATCAGACGGAATATAAGGTGCTGCTCCTCTAACTTGAATGTGGCCTGATCGCAGCAGTAGAGGAGGCCATGGACTAACATTTTGGAATGGGAAATAGAATTGAGATGGGCCATGTTGACTGTTCCATTAGATGCTGCCTGACCTGCTGAGTTCCTCCAGCATTTTTTGTGTGTTTGGGTTTCCAGTATTTGCAGATTGTCTCCCATTTGTGAAATTGTTTACATATCTATGAGTATAGGATTTAAATTTGTTTTGGAATCTCTAGTAACCACATTTTTTTCTCTCCTCCACTGCAGCTCTTGGTACAATATGGTGAAAAATACAAAGCTACTGAAGAACTCCTGCCTTTATTGGAAGTCTATCGGATTTCTATCCAAAGCTACACAAGTGCACGGCCTTACTTAACTACAGAATGTGCTCACATTAATTTTGTACTTGGTCAATTAGCAGTGTAAGTGTCTCCTCACTTTTTATTTTATTTAAGAAGTTGCATCTGTAAGAATTGTTAAATTTGGGGTTTAGGATGGTGATGACTGTTGGTAGCTCAGGTTGAGGCATTTGATGTGGTGCTTGCTGAGCTTGGCAATGATCTTGCACACATTTCATCGCCAGTTGCGGTGACATCCTCAGTGCAGACCTAGAAGGACACCACTTTTAACTGAGAGACCGCAGAGATTCTGGCGCAGGCAAACACAAGGTAGGGATGAAAATTTTTAGAAGCATGGTTCTCTTCTGATAACTCTGTAAGCAAACATTCTGAACTTGATGCCATCTACAAACCCCTAGGGGCCAAAGAAATCTGAGCCAATAAAATTCAAAGGGAAACTGAAGGGGTAGCTAATCAGGATTGAGGCAAGCGAATGGCGGCCTATTTCAACGTGAGGTCTCCCAGAGGGAAACACCAACAACTGTGCACTGATGATGTCACCTCAACTGGCAATGAAACGTCTGCAAACTAATTGCCAAGCTTAGTGAACACTGCAGCATCAAATGTGGGTTTTCGTGATCTTAATTAACTCCTTCTGTGACCTGTAATGGGGTGTGGCTTGTAAAATGTTTGTTGCAGGTGCATTTGATCAGTACTCCTCATTTATTTTAGTGACAATTAAAGACATATCAGGTTATCATTAAATCTGGATTTGACCAGATTAAAGAAGTTAATTACTTTTGTGAAAAAAATCTAACCACTAGATTACATTACATGGAGTCATTAAGACCGGTGTTTTGTCAGCAAAGCAATTTTCAGAAACTTTGCAAAAATTTTTGACCACTTCCGTGGGTGACTACTATCTAACTGATAATTGCCATTTAATTGGAAACTGCATTTACTCAGAGGGAGCTTGAATCATTGGTGTCTGATGGGATGGTGTGATATATTCAGTAAAATGGTTCTAGAGCTTCTTGAAAGTGAGCCAGATTACTTATGTCCTGTAACAATTTTAGGAGCTGTTTTGAACTACTGCTTTCACTTCCTGACAACAAGGTTCCCCAAGACATTTGGCAGCAGCTTCAACAGACATTACAGGTAAGGGAATGGTTCAGAAACTTGTTTTAATGTCTGATACTTAACAACAAAGAATTACGATTTGAGATGTGAACTAGTTTTGAGTTATCTAAAGGTGCAATTCTATTTTTAGTGTTTTCAAAAAGTGATCTCTGTATTTTGAATGTTTGGATATTCATATATTCTACAATTGTTAGGAAAAATAACATTCTGAATCTTCAAATTTTAATAATTATTTAATGATTGAAAGTCAAGCTTGTATTGGAATGACCTTGCATTTTTATCACTGTGTGGCATACCATGTTGATCCTCAATGGAATAATTTTTGCATTGGCCCGTGGAGAAAAGCGAAACCTCAACCTAATTGTATTAGTTATGATTAATTAAAGGGAATATTTTGTTTTAACAATTTTAGTGTGTGGGCTTTGCTTGCAAGGCCAATGTTTACTGATGAGTATTTCCTAGTTGCTTTGGGATGCAGCCCTCCTGGTAGTAAGGGTGCTCCCTTAGACTGTTCAGTAATGACTTCAGGATTTGACCCAATGAGAAGACATGAGGTTCCTCACACATTAACCCTTTCATTCCCAGAATCATTCTCGTGAACCTCCTCTGGACCTTCTCCAATGCCAGAGCTGCTCTCAGTATTCCCAAGTGTGGTCTGACCAATATCATATAAAGCCTTAGCATTATATCCTTGCTCTTGTATTTTAGTCCTCTCAATAAATGCTAGCATTGTATTTGCCTTCCTTACCACTGACTGAACTTGCGAGTGAACCTGTAGGGAATTCTGCACAAGGACTGCCAAGTCCCTTTACACCTGATTTTTGAATGCTGTCCTTGTTTAGAAAGTGGAATGTGACTTCATTCCTTCTACTATAGAGCACGATCATATACTTCCCTACACTATATTTCATCTGCTGTTTCTTTGTCCATTCTTCCTATTGGTCTTAGTCCTGCAGAATCCCTTCTTTTTCTTTAGCATCGCCTGGACCCCTTCTCTCTCCTCTCCCCCCCCCATATCTCGGTATTGTCTTCAAACTCCCCTCTTTCCCTCCCCCCTTCCACCCACCCAAACGAGACTTGTTCATTTCAAATCTTGATAGTTAAGTAGCCTGCAATCAGATTGCACAACCTTGTGATAAGGAGAGTCTTAAATGTTACGGTGATCATTTGCTGTTTTTTTTGCCTGGTGGCAAAGACTGAGAAGTCTTGGCTGTGGCAAGTAACTATATTTTGTGGATTTTGTATTATGTTGGGTTAATGATGTGCAGTCTAGGGGTTGAATGCCCAATCAAACAGACTGCTTTGTTTGTTGAATTTGTCTTTCTCATGTAGAACTTAAGTGTATTGCAGCTATAGTTATCTGGGCAAGTGGAAAGTACCCCAATGTTTATTCCTATGTGCCATTATGATGATGAGCGACAGGCAAGGTCTCAGTCAGAGGACTTGAGAATAGCCAGTGTCATTCCTCCCATTAAAGAAAGGCTGTAGGGGCCAACTAGGAAATTATAGGCCTTAGTGGTAGAGAAATTGTTGGAGCGGATTCTTGTGCATAGGATCTTATTTGAGATGGCCATCAAGGCTTTTTTCAGGGAGGTGATAGGGTGATGTCTTGCAATCCTGATTGAGTTTTTTGAGGTGAGTGTAGATCAGTGGATGTTGCATTTATGGACATCAGTAAAGCTTTGATAAGGTCTCTAGTGTTGGGCTGACTCAGGAGATTAAGCCACATGGGATCCATGGACATAGTACATTGGATTCAAAATTGGAGTGACTATGGAAGTCAGGATGGTAGTTGAAGAGTATTAATCTGACTGAGTTGTGTTCAGCAAAGATCAGTGTTGAGCTGCTGTTTATGATTATTTGGATGAAAATGTAGTTGGGCTGATTATAAAATTTGCAGATGACACCAACATTGGCAGAGTTGTGGATAGTGAGGAAGGTTGCTAAAGGATTCAGCAGGATATAAACCAGTTGGAATGTGGGCAGAGAAATGGCAGATGGAGTTTAATCCCGGCAAGTGTGAGGTATTGCAGTTTGGGACATGTAATGCAAAGTAAAGTGTTTATTAGGTAGCAGGACCTGAGGAGCATTGATGTAATGAGGGATCTTGGGTTCTAAGTACATTGCTCCCTGAAAGTGGCAACACAAATAGGGTGGTTTTTAAAAAAAGGCTTACAGCATGATTGCCTTCTCTGATCAGCACACCTCGGTGAGTGCAAAACTTGGGAAGTTGTACTGCAGCTGTATTAAACTTTGGTTTTGCCATAGTTGAGTACTGTGTGCAGTTCTGGTCTCTGCGTTACAAGAAGGGTGTGAAGGCTTTATTACTTTACAAGAGGATGCATTAAAGTGCCACCGGGATGTTACATAGATAAGAGAGTATAAATGAGAGATGAGAGACTTGGATGAGAGAAGTTGGGCACGATACAACAGCAATGTTGAAGAGTCATAGGAACAGACTGGTTAGGGAGAGAATATGGATCATGTGCAGTTTACGTTGGCAACATAGTTGAAACGGAACACGACAGAAGAGCCTGTTTCTGTGCTCTGCTGCTCTCTAGTCGCAAGTTGAAATACTTAGAGCAAGGTATCCAGCCTGAACCGCGGTGTATGTAGTTAGCGTCTGGGTGGCACTGACAGGAAATCAAAAACTTTCAGCACAGTAGGCCCAACAACAAAAAACAACTGCCCGCATTTCATTACTAGGTTTGTAGCCATGGAGGTCGTGGCTCTTTAGTGTATATCCAGGCATGTATTAAACATGAAATGGCTTCCCGCCTCGAGGACTCTTTCTGTCATCTGGGCCTCCCAACCACTCAGTTCTCCTTTAATTCTTCCATCAGAGCTTAAATCTGTACCCCTTCCCTCCAGGGTTTTCACCCTACTAATGGAAAAGAATCCTTACTATTAATAATACCAAGACATTCATTTACTGTCTCTTCTGCAGCTGCCCTCTTCCAGTTTTTAAAAAAAATTCTTATTCAGTCTTATCTCAGCTGCATTTGTCCAGCCTGGCAACATCTTTGTAAATCTCCTTTATGCGTTCTGCAGCATAGTCATATTTTCCAGAGATACGATGACTCGAGTTGCATGCATTAATCCAGCTGGTGGAACAT
This sequence comes from Hypanus sabinus, assembly GCF_030144855.1. NCBI lineage: Eukaryota > Metazoa > Chordata > Chondrichthyes > Myliobatiformes > Dasyatidae > Hypanus > Hypanus sabinus. The sequence goes on along the minus strand of NC_082729.1, from coordinate 12,254,937 downwards.
CCAGTTTAGCCGAACTTCTACTCTCACATTCTGTTCTTGACCAATAAAGGAAAGCTTCCATGCATTTTAATACACCTTGACTGACTCTACTACATTAAAGTTACAGCCTGAGGTTCCTTCATTATCCATACAATTCACTATCTACCTATTTCTTAAATATTCTCTGCTCTTATTGCACCCCAGGCCATCAACTAGTGCCGTTCAAAGGTTCATTTATTATCAATGTGTCCATATACAAGTCTGAAATTTGTTTTCTCTGGATAGCCACGAAACAAAGAACATGAAAGTTGTTCAGAGAGAAACATCAAACCACACCCCCCACCCCACACACAAAAAACAGCATCCTCACCATCAATCCCCAAAACTCCTCCCTTTGCACAAAACGGAACAAGAATATCAACCCCTTAAAACCCCTCCCCTGCGCTAAAAAAACTAGCAGAATATAAATCCATGAAGCCCCTCCCCTCCCACAGCAAAGCAGAAAAGGAACAGGCGATTTAAAAAAAAACAAAATAAAAACCATAAGTCTGAGAAAGCCCACAGTCCATAAACACAGAAGCAAAATACCATCCTCTGATATCACTGACATTTATTGATAGAGGGGGACACCACACATGGCAGAGGCCTACCTGCCTTCCACAGTGAGCCACACAGCAATAGGCTACTCACAGGCTCTTCCTCGACATCGATCAAAAGAAAGACAGTTGACACTGAACCCTCAGTCGATGTCTGCGTTCGCCTCAGCGCCTTCATCTGTGATTAATCAGCGAAATGGAGTTGAACTTCCGCTTGCACCCCGTCTCTCTTCTCGGAGGCAGCAAAGCGCTGGATCACTCAAACTGTAAATCGCAGGTTCTTACAGTCCCAGAAACACACTTAAGGTGAAAAACAGATGTAAAGTAGACATTTCTTGGGTTATTTGGAAGATGTTGACCGAGGGAGCGTTGTATGAGCGTTGTCTTGATTGGAAGTTCAGTTCTGTGTTCCATTTGCCCCATTCTTGCCCAGCTGGCTTCCAGCAGTATATAGCTTTCCTATTCATTGTTAATCACGTCATTTTGATAATCAGCTTCACGGCTCCTATATTTAAGTTATCGTCATTAGTGTAGGCGCTGAGTCCTGTGAAGCCCCGCTAGTGTATGACCTTCAAGTCACAGACATTTCTTTTTGCTTCCTAACACACAGGCAATTCTAGATCTAGGTTCCACTGTCCCTTGGATTCCATGAGCTTTTTATTTTGACCCAGATTGCCCAGTGGGGCTTTAATGATAACTTTGCTTAACTTGGAAGTTATCACTAAAGTAGGTGAGAGTTTCTCTATTAGAATTAACCATTGCCCAAGTCTTGTGTAGCATGAATATTGCTCGTTTTTGTCATCGTTTATGTGAATGTTGTCAATATCCTTGATGTACAAGATGCAGGCAACTTTATTTTAAGAGGAGTTCAGTTGGAAAATCTAATAATGGTGGGTGTAGAAGCTGAAAGTAGTTAGCTAAAGGCACTTCTCCAGAGAGCTTGTGCACCACTGTCCCTGGACCAACCACAGCCACTTCACCTTGCAAAAGGTATGTTACTTGTTAATGGACAATTTCCCCCTTGTTTCCCATTGACCTGTTTTATTATGGCTCTTTGATGCCATGGTTGAACTCTGCCTTGAAATCACCCACCTGGCCTCTAGAATTGTGTTCTTTAGCCACATGAGCCAAGTGTTATGTAATAAAGGCTGGAGCTAAGTGGTTTTGATGTAATGTGTGTTGAACTGTCTGACCCATTCTGCTGATTATGATGACCAACAGGCAAACAATAATAATTTGTCCTACTTTTTATGTAGTTTCCAGATTAAGTAGATGGAAGTGCTGGAACAGATTGGTTAGAGGCACAGACAGCTAGCTATTCTTTAAGTCTCTGCACCAAAATTGGAATGTTGCCATGGCACGAAATCTTCATTGTTTTCAGTGCCTTCAGCCATTTGATATCAAGTGAATTAAATTAGGTGGAGATACGCTTCTGTGTCATTGAGGATCATAAGAGTAAGTCTGTGGGTCATCATCCATTTGATGTTTCTGACTGAGGTTTTGAATGTTTTCACAGTGTCTTTTGGCACTCTTGTGTTCTGACATGTTCTTGTGAAGTGCGTGTTCAGGCAGAAATAATAGTTTCCTTTCTATAACCTATCTAGGAAACAGCAGGGAAACTACAATGGGATGTCCTGAAGTTTGCTACTCTTGTTTGCATAATTCAATAGCTTTGCTGTTCAGTATTGCACTCAGAGTGATTAGCAAAGGCTAATTGTTACCCTTGAGAATATGTCCTACCACCTTCAGGAAATTACTGCCAGAAGCAGGCAGGATAAAACTGGAGAAATGCTTTATTTCTCTCAGATATAAATTATGGTGCAAAATGTAAAGACTGAACAGATTCCATACACTCTTAAAAAATCCAGTTTTCATTCTCAAAGCAGCTGCCCTTCAGATTTTCATCTGCTCGATCATTTTTCTTCCTGGGTTTAATACACGAAAATATACATGCAATGAGCGTTTTTGACGCGAAAGTGTTCCCAAATATCTATACTGCTTGGAATGAAATAACCGTGAAAGAACAAATACTTTTCCCAGTCATCAAGCTATCAGGCTGGATAAATTTTCTACTCCTGACTTGTTGCTGCACTTAAAAGAATAAATATTTAACAGTGTAGCTTACTATGAAACACCTGGTCTAAATTAGTCTGTATGGAATTGCTACTTCTGTTACTTTGATCTATGACCAAATCATTCAGATTTGCCTGCTTTAGATCTGTGAATGTCTGTATACAAATTCAGTTTGAGTGAGTGAGGCCTCCATCAGTCAGGGTCGACCATGGATGTTGCATCCTAGCTGTCTAGATACGCAAGCCAGGGCAGTACAATATGGAGAGCAAACTGTTGTCCATGCAGCAAGTTCATCCTCTCCATGCTTCTGATAAACCCAAAGGAACAGCAGAGACCAATACAATTTGGTACCAGCAGCGTGGCAGGAGTTGCCAATCAACGTTGAACTCAGTGTAGGACCTCCAGCTCCAGCGTTTTCCCCGGGGGTTTACTCCCAAAGCCTTCCCCTTGAGTGGGTATAGCTGCAAGGCAACAGAGGTTTGAGATCAGTGTTTTCCTTCTCAATGAGATGCTAGCCACGGCTGATGAGCCCCCACCCCCTCCACCCGATCAAAGTGATTGCTTTAAATCAGTAGTAATCTGCCTTTACCCTTTCTCCTGTCAGTAGAAACGGTTCTACTGGGCTTAGTAGCTAAGCCATACGTGAGAGCCAAAGCTGAACATTGCAGAAAATAGTGTCTTTTTAAAAATTATCTAATAGTTTATTGGGACAATTCCTTTTTAATTCTGAACTCTTGTTATAATTCACTAATGAATAACTCTGCAGCGTCTTTATTCTGGAATTGTCATTGTTTTATTTGATAGGATTCCCACAGTGCATTACTGGAATATGGAAATAATGAATTGCAGCCACTTCTTACTATTTCTAGAGAGGGTGGAGCTTGGAAAAATTCAGTTCTACAGTGTATTCTCTCCAAGCAGACAGCACCTATTGAAGAGGGTAAGTATTATATATCCTTTATACATGAAAGTAAGGTGTTGGCCCTTTAGAACAGAAATGAAAAAATTCTTCATGTGATGAAGGATGAATGTTGAACGCTGTTTACCACAGAGGGCTGTAGAAGTTTTTGCATTCAGACAAAGCCAGCCGGACTTGGAGACGAATGGCCCGGGGTTCGAATCCAGCTGACTCCTTGCATACTTCCCAGCCATGCTGGGTTGAGCATCAGCCTAGCAACTCTGGCTGATGAACAAATGCTAAAGAAGTGTCAGCATTGCTGCCTGATGCACCACAAGGTGCGGAGAGGAACAACAGTATTCAAAATAGCCTGCTTGATTTCTGGATATTGAAAAGAAATAATGAATACGAGGATAGGGAAAGTAAATGGTGCTGGAGGTTGAATAATGGAGCAGGCTCAGTGGTGCACTAGTATATGGTTAGCGCAACGCTTTACAGTACTGGATACCCAGGTTTAATTCCCATTGCTGCCTGTACGAAGGTTGTACATTCTCCCGGTGACCGCGTGTGTTTCCTCCGGGTGCTGTGGTTTCTTCTCGCAGTTCAAAAACATACCAGTTGGTAGGTTAATTGGTCATTGTAAATTGTTCTTTGATTAGGTTAGGACAAAATCTGGGGGTTGCTGGGCTGTGCAGCTCAAAGGGCCAGAGGGCCTATTCCGCACTGTATCTAAATAAATAAACCCGTTCTTTTAATGCTTTGTACATTGAAATCATCATTGTGGGATATTTTTCTCTACGGATATTCTAGTCTGGAAACCGTAGGAGTAATACTCAATGATGATAATTGCAGTCTTGGAAGACTGTTATGTTGATATTCTCAGATTGGCCTCAGGAATAATTGAGTGATTGGGTCAAAACCTCTTTCTTGCATAAATTAGGAATGTTTTTTCCCCCCAGCATCGATCCAAAATAAATTTGGTTTACAGAGCAGAGGTCCAAGTTTTAATGTGAAGCCACTAACAGGTTGTTTTAAAAATAAGCCAACCTATAAGTTGGACCTGTTACATAAAGAGTACATGTTATAAAATATAGCTTTAAAGAGACAAAATAGTTTCTGGTTAATCTGGTAATAACAGTGCTTTCTCACAAAGGATACAAAAGTGGACAGGTGAATCAGGAATAAAACCTACATCAGGAATTGCCTATGGAAGATCCAACTAACAGAATTTCCTGCAAACTGTGCTTAAAAGTTTAATTTCCAGCATGACTAATTTTTTTAATCAATTTCAATTAAGCAATTTTACTTTTATTGGAGTGGTGATGAGATGTGGGAGAAAGTGACTTTTCTCTTTTCTCCTTACTGTTATTATTTTGAATACATCAACATTTCATTTGACTTCCAGCAGAAATTTTGCATCTGGACGCTTTGAAATTTATGTACCTTATCTTCCCAGGAGGTTATATTTCTGAATTATTGGTGCATAAACCTCTGGCAGCTATAACATGCTATCCTGCATTTCAAGGTGTGGTCTCTAAAATTAACTTACTGACCTGTTGCATCACTGGCATTTAGGGCAGCAATGAAGATCCTGGGAGTGTTCAGGGCTTCCTTCACCATGTCAGCAGCTTCCTCTTGATTTTCAGTACTGTCAGTCATGCATGTCCCAGGTGGATACTATAGCACTCAGATGCAGAAGGATTCTTAATTGCTTTTTCCATAACAATTTTGTTCTACCAGCCCTAAGCTGAACCTTCAAAACTGGAGGGCTGGTGGACCACTCTTAGTCTGGCCCTCTACCCTTTGATGTGTTTGGCATGGGTGACCCTATTAAAACCCTAGCCGACTTAGTTCCCTGGGTCATTGAGGAGCACAAGCCTTCAAACCACGATAACGCTGGTGATCCTCTTGGAGGAGACTCTGAGATTGTCCTTACTCTCACTGATGTTATCTAAGGAATGCAAGTAATTTTAAATTAGAAAAGATAATTTTAGTGATTTTGTGGTAACATTCGGTATTGTGCAAAAATCTTTGGTGCGTATACATAGCTGGGACGTCTTAAACTTTCGCACAGTACTGTAGTAATTTTATGTATTGCACTGTACTGGTGCCGCAAAAAAAAACACATTTTATGACGTGATGTTAGACCTGATTTTGATATGGGTCTCAATTGCAGACTGAGTGGGAATAGGGCAGGGAAAGGGGAATCATGGTTGGGAAAAGGGGAAAGGAGTGGGGAGGAGGTGGAAAGCACTCTTGTCAATCCCAGTATCCTTTGCTCCTACCAGAGTTAGTGTGCATATGTTTGTATACATATGTGTGGGTGTGTGTAAATAGAAAGAGATAAAGACTTGCACAATAATGTATTTGTCAACGTGAAACAGAGCAAGTGTGTGTATGTACTGAGATAGGTAGAAAAATAGTACACAGATTATTGCATGGTACTGTAATACTGATAATTCTGAATGTTGCGGGATGTTAACTACTGTGCTTGCATCTTCAAGTCTTGGCAGCAAGTGTAATTACAAATTCATATATACAGTATTTTTTCAAAACCTACTAAAGCTAATATGCGGCACAGTTAACGTCAGATAAGCTATAACTATATTTGTGGAATGTGGTCTAACAGTCTTTTCTGTTCATACAGTGAACAATTATTTGATGCAGGAGGGACCTACGTTTCTTGAGATTCGCATTAAACATCTGATGAAGACAGATCGCAAGTTTGAAGCAGCACTCCTTGCAAAGTGTTGTGCAGAAAATGCAGAATTTAACAGCAAAGGTGCTTTTCGACAAATCTACCTCACTTGTCTCTGCACTATGGGACCCAATGAAGAGGCAGCGAAAGAGGTTAATGACTTTCTGTAATTGTGTTTAACAGCAGTAGCTCTTTGGCATTTTCAGTTGGAGGGCTAATCAATCCAGTGTCCAGTCTTGTGTAATTCAATGCTACGCCAGTGGTCGATCCCTCCATAATTGGCTTTATTTTAATGTCATGGAAAATAATAGATCCTTCACTGAGGTAACAGGTTAAAATGTACCCACACTGATGTGTATTACTTCAAACCTGATGGAAGTTCTGAGAAGCCACGTGACTCTTCTCTGGTCTCGGCATTCAGTACTTAACAGGAAATAAAGGACCCTGAACTTGAATATTTCCTGGTGCATGTGTAACCAGATGTAAAAAGGCATGTTGGGAGCTAGAGTAAGAGCCATCGGGCAGCAACCTTGCTGTTTCTTTAACGTTTGTCTGTTTCACGAGGCTACATTGCTTGCTTGGTGCTCAAACTCATGGTGGGTTGGGAGCTAAACTCGGTTCAAATTCATGAGTGAAGATCTTGGAACTATTGTCTGGATCTTAAGAAAAATCAGTACCTGGGAAAGACACGTTCAAATGGAGACTTGTATATGGGAAAGACAGGTTCAAATTTTTTTTAATTCATGTACGGGATGTGGGCATCGCCAGCTAAGCCAGCATTTATTGCCCATCCCTGGTTGCCCTTGAGAAAGTGATGATGAGCTACCTTCTTGAACCGCTGCAGTCCCTGAGGTGTAGGTACACCCACGGTGCTGTTACGAAGGGTAATTCCATGATTTTGACCCAGCAACATTGAAGGAATGGCGATACAGTATGTTTCCAATTCAGGATGGTGAGTGACATGGAGGGGGATTTCCAAGTGATGGTGTTCCCAGGTATCTGCTGTTCTCATCCTTCTAGACGGTAGCGGTCGTGGGTCTGGAAGGTGCATCTGTAGAAGTTATTTTATTCTCTGCTAACGTAGTCTTTCAGGAGAAATGAAATGAAACATCCTTCTGGAAGACTGATCAAAGTTTGAAGAAAATTTATTATCAAAGTATGTATATGTTACCATATAGTACTTTGAGATTCATTTTCTTGAAGGCTTTTACTTAAAAATAAAAGAAATACAGTAGAACTTATGAAAAACCAAGACTGAGAAACAACCAATTGCAACAGAAGGCAAACTGTGCAAATTAAAAAAAACAATGAGTCCATTAAAGTGAGTGCAGATTGTAGCATCAGTTCAGAGTAGCAGTGATTGAACTTATCCACAATGGTTCAGGAGCCTGATGGTTCTAGGATAATAACTGTTCCTGATCTTGGTAGTGTGGGACCTCCTGCCCAACGGTATTAGTGAGAAAACTGCTTGCATTAACTTCCCATATATTTTGTAATGGGCAGATTAGAAGCAGGAGGGATGCTTAGGGGTGGCAGTCTAAATATAAGTTATTAAAGACAGAAGAAGTTTCTTTTCTCAGCCTGTGGGGTACTTTACCACAGAAATCAGTTGAAGCTAAATCATGGAATACTTGTGTGATGTTTTTGGAGCTAACAAGAGTGTGGTGCCAAAACCAGAACAATTGCCGCTGCCAGTTACCCTATGGATTTGTTATACTTGCATGGTGTGCCCCCCACCCCAGCTCCAATAATGTTCTAAGAGTCGAGGATATGTAGTCGATCCTTTATTTGCAATTAGGAAAGATACAGTCTTGAAGCGATGAAACTTAAGTGTACTCAAGTGTAAGCTGAGCATAACTGAGTGATATTGAGCGGTCAGCAGAGATATCCCAAACTACAAACTGCCACGAACGAAGCATGAATACGCAACTTACTCCTTTTACCACGCCCCCCACTTGTGACTAGTTACCATAAAAAGCAAGCAATACAGAATACAGTGCAGACAGAGCAGGTACCTGGCTCCTACAATAGGGAGGTGAAATATAGACGTAGCTGGAACAGGCCACTGAAGTTGGAGGATCAGCCATGATCTTACTGAACGACACCAGACGCAGCAGGTCAACTGGCTTGCTGCCCTGATTTTCAATCTTTTTGCATGATTCTTTAGTGGATCAGAATGCAACATGAGTTTGGAGATTTGGCTGGTTTTGGTAAAATTGAGAGAACTGTATTGAAATATAAAATACCTTTGAGAGTCAGCATGAGCAAATGGTCTATTTAAAAACTGTCTTTCCTAAAATCTGAAGCATTCTTCCTTGTAGATTGCACGTGTTGACTGCAAGGAAGTGCTGGATATTATCTGCAACTTGGAGTCTGATGGCCAGGACAATGCTGCATTTGTCCTGTGTACAACGTTCCTAACCCATCAACTGCAACAGGAGAGTGTCTATTGTTCTTGGTAAGTTAGTGCACTGGTGTTTGTTCCGCCAAACAGCAGCTCTGTATTGCACACATTGTTCACACTTGTTACTAGTGTGGGTGGCTTATCTGGCAGGTGAAGTACTTGTTCCAAATTAAAATATTTTGCTGTTTTTCACAGTCCCGTACTTAAGGGGGTAGGGAAGAGAAAGGTAACAAAGATAGATCTGGATTGATTAAACCTGTAATCGACACACAAAATACTGGAGGAACTCAGCAGGTCACATAACATCTGTGGAAATTAATCAGCAGTTAATGAATTGGACCGGGACCCTTCTTCAGGACATAAAATATAAACCTTTTAAATTTTGTGCCATTAATTTTGAAGGAGAAACTGTAGTTAATTGCCGCCAGTATTGTCTTGAAGATGCAAATTATATTTTGAGTGTGCCAGTCATTTTTAGTTTTTTACTGAAATCGTATTCCTTGTTTCTTAGTGTATACACTTTTTGTGAGTTTCTTGTTGTATGATTGTCGGGCCAGCGTTTATTATCCATTCTGAATTGCCCTGAAGATGGTGATCTATCCATAGTAAGAAGTCCTTCAGGTGGAGGTATTCCCTCCATGTGTTGCACAGGGAGTTTCAACAATTATGCTCAGTAGCAATGATGAACACTATTTTCAAGCCAAGATGATGCCTGACTTAGAAAGGAGATGCATGTGATGGTGTTCCCATGAGAGGCAATCTTGGCACAGAGTCTGAATACTAACCATACTTGAATGCAGAGCTAAATTTTGATGCTGTTGTCATCTAGTGTCTCCCTGGATAGCAAATAGCAATGGGAAATCTGGTTGACTTTAATCCAGGGAATTCCAATTCTAATGAGTTTCTAATTCCCATAGCTTGGGTTAGATCAGTATAGAGCAGAAATCCTGTCTGATACTTACTGATATATTTTTAAGCTTCTTGCTTATTTTTGCTCTAGATGATCTCAGGGTAGTCAAAGATTTGTCGTGTTATGTTTAATATTAGTGTTTGGTTCCTGTTCAAAGTATATGGTGTTCTTGTAAATCAAGATAAGTTGTATCCCAAAAACATATGCCCTCTATAACCACTAGTGAAGTTGCTCTTCTGCAGTGTGGTTTGGTGGCAGCCTAAAATCTATAGATGCACACTGTCACTCTCGGAGAAATGAACTGGGTACACCATTAAGTTACGAAGTCAGGGCTTAAAAAATCTGCCAAGATGTACTTGAACAGAACGTGCTGTTTTTCCTCCAAAGGGAGCTCACCCTATTCTGGAGCAAGTTGCAGCGGAGAATGGATCCATCTTTGGATTCCTTCCTGGAGCGCTGTCGCCAGCTTGGAATTATTGCAAGAACCGTGTACCACATATTCTTCCTTATAAAAGTTATCCAATCTGAAGTAAGTAAAATGTTTTTGGAGTTAAACTTTAAATGTAGCTTTTTACAGTATTTTCCTTAGATAGTTTTTAACTATAATCTCGAAACTTAATTCAATGCTTACAATTTCTGTTCTTCATTTTAAAAAAAAAATGTGAAACGTGAATTATATTGTCTAATTATATTGGCTTTTGTTTGAATTTTTCTAGTCTCAAAAGCTTTTCAACTTGTGCTTTATTACTAGACCAACTTGGATAGTATGTGAGTGCAATAATTAGCAACTCCAATGATTAATCATCCTCATGAAATTGGAAAGTAAGTCCCAGCCAGTCAAGATATTGCCTGTTATACTTCTGGTATCTAGGGCAGCAATGAAGGTTCTCCATCTCTGGCGATGTTCAGTGTTTCCTTCATCATGTCAGTAGCTCGGTTATCACTACTGTCAGTCATGCAAGTCCCTGGTGGAGACTCGTGAATATTGTTGCACACAGGTGTGGAAGGGTTCCTCGTTGTTGTTTCCATAACAGTTTTGTTTTGTTCAGCTCAGGGTTGCTAGCCCTGAGCTGAACCCCCAAACCTGGAGGACTAGTGGACCACTCTTAGTCTGGTCTTTTACCTGTTTGGCATGGGTGACCCGAGCAAGCGCCAAAACACAAAGCCGTGGTGACTCCAGTCAACCTAGCTCTCCAGGTCATTGAGGTACACAAGCCTCCAAACCATGACAAGGTTATGGTTCACTTGGAAGGTTGTGTAATTTATCAAAGTTAATTAACCTTACGATAGCTGGCTAAGTTTTGAAGATATTCTGTGGTACTCTTTTGAGGTGTACTTTCAGAATGTCTCTTTCCAGCTCATATCCGTTTGTCACATTTCAGAGTACACCTGTGTGCTCTGTGGATAGGTTTCAGCTACTATAAGACTTGTTTCCTTTGTGAAAATAGTTGTAATATTTTTCATTGTGTTATAAATTCTGCCCCATTAGGTGTTGATGCATGCACTTTTGTGGATTTTGCTCAGTAAAGTCACTTAACTTTGGTTTTATTCAGGGATCACCAGGAGATCCTAAAATAGTATTTTTTTTCTATAAGAAAAAAAATTAACCTTCCCTTCATTTACTTCGCAGGCAGAAGGAGCTGGTCTCCCAATTTCAATCGAGCTTTGTGTAGGAGCCCTCCGTATTCAGTCCAATGAAAATGCAGAGATGAAGATCTCCATTTGCAAAACCATCGCCTGCTTGATGCCAGATGATCTCGAAGTGAGACGTGCTTGTCAGCTCACCCAGTTCCTGCTGGAGCCCACAGTGGATGCATACCGTGAAGTGGAAAGGCTGTACAAGCAACCTGATCAGAAATATGATGAGGAGAACGGCCCAATTCCTAATTCATTGCACTGTGAACTCTTGTTGGTTTTAAAAGCCCACTGGCCTTTTGATCCTGAGTTTTGGGATTGGAAAACTCTGAAACGACACTGTCGGGGACATTTGGGAGAGAAGGCAGATGCCATTTCAGAAGATGAACTCAGTGAAGACGAAGTAGATGGTAGTAATGAGCTCTTTGATCAAATGAGTAAAATGCCAGAGACGATAAAGAATGAAAGGGAGAAGGATGGAGAAGTTGTCAAAAAGAAGGAGAAAGTGATGTCTGAAAGGTATTACAGGTGGCTTCAAAATATGTTCTTCTGTGTGCTGTGCAAGAAAGATTATGTTGTCGCCAGAATGGTGCACCATGCGAAGACGCACGTTAGAGATGGGATATTTTCTTGCCCTGTTTGTGCAAAAAAGTTCAAGAGAAAAGAGCAGTTTACGCCGCATGTAAAAGAACACATCAAGAAACCGAAGAGAGAGAAGAAACAGAAAAAGAAATCAGAAGCAGCTGAGAAACCTCTGCCGCTGGCATCAAGTGTGAATACTCCCACTAAGCCACCAGCTCGTTTAGATGATGCAAAGAATTCTGTTAAAAAAGAGATAGAAGAAAATGATTACATAATCTTCAGCGGAGCAGACTCTGTGGACGAAGAGCAAGGTGATGTGCCCAAGCCTGAAGTGAGTGAGGCTGTCGTTACACACTGGACGGAAAGTTATCCGTGCCCAGGCACAGCCTGCTCAAGATCCTTTAAATACTATAAGAATCTCACTGCCCACTTGAAGAATGATCACTTGGACAATGACGAAAATGTAAAACACTTCCTGGAGATGAATAACAGAAAGGCCCTGTGTAAATACTGCCGACGCCATTTTGTCAGCGATTACCACCTGAAAGCTCATCTGAAGGTCCATTCCGGATTGCAGCCCTACATTTGCATTCAGATGAACTGTAATGCAAGCTTTCAGGCCTTCGCTGACCTAGTGAAGCACAGAAAACAACACAAGGAGTTCCGATCCAAGTGCACGTTCAAAGGTTGCAACAAAGTTTTCAGTGGTTCCTGCTTACTCTATCACCATGAAGCTCAGCATTACAGGGAAGCAGCCTACTCCTGCAATTTATCGGGCTGCAAGAAATTCTACTTCTCCAAGAGTGAGTTCCAAAGTCATTTGCAGACGCATGGCTTATCGAGTCTTGAAGAATTTGAGGCCAGGATTCTGAAAAAAGGCGCCTCCACAGAGGGTGTGGTGGACGTTGGGTCTAAGCATGTGACCGCAGAGGAGAAGCAATGTCGTGTGGTTGATAGCAGTGCAGAAACCGTAAATGAGAAAGTGCGTGAAAGTGCTGAAAACCCTTCACAAAGCTGCAGCTACTCAGTGCCTCAAGATGTGGTAAAAAATGAAGAGTATAATCCAGGTGGTTCTTACTGTCCTACAAGTCTGGGTGCTGACAGGACAGATTCAGCCAACAAGGGTAAGCCTGAATATCCTAATCTCCAGGGTGTTTACTCTGAAAACTTGCTTGTGCCGTTAGAAAAGTTGGCATCATTTAAAGAGCTGAGTGACATTGAGGATATGATGAAGGCAGCCACACTTCATCCTGAACTTAATAGGAGCTTAGCCAAGCATAGAGTCACCCCTAATGGTGCAGACAGCTTGCCGACTGTAAATCAGCATTCTTGCAGTATCGACGGATGTATGATGATGTATGCCTCGACAAAGGACCTGAAGAAACACATTAAGGTAGCTCATCCAAATTACTACAAAGCTAAGAAAAGGATTGATAAACAGAGCAGAAGTGTTGTGAAAGTTTCTGCTACAGATCAGGGCAAAGTTAAAGCTGAGGTGGAACAGCAACCTTTAACGGCACAGCTGCTCTCATCGCAGGGGCAAGAGGGCCAGTCAGCGACATCCGCAGATGAACTTTGCGAAAATAAGAATGTGTTGCTCAAGTCTCAGAGAGTTAAAAAGCCCAAGAATAACAGGAATGCCAAGTGGCCAGCTATTTTTAAGGATGGTAAGTTTGTGTGCTCTCGATGCTTCAAGGAATTTTCAAATCCCAAATCACTTGGTGGCCACCTCGCTCGCAAAATAAAATGCCCGTTGCTGTCAGAGAGCGCTTCAGGCGTGAATCCAGTAAAGAAGCGTTATGAAGGGCGCCCTCCAGGTCGGCCTGCTCGCGTTCCCGAAGTACCAACTCTGGAGGACCTGGTAAGGGCCCTGCAAAAGCTGCAGCTGAATAAATCAGAAGCAGGTCCCAATGAAGTGATGGTGTGTAGCTCTACCTTGTCGTCACCTTTGATAGAGCCACTGCCGCCCCCGCCAATCTCTGCCACCAACTCTGTTTCCAAGCCTTTAGCTAATGCTTCCCAATCACAGGCGCGCTCACGCGAGCTCTTCCAAACCGATCCATCTAAAGAGGACCCGGGGGTCATTAAGCCTTTTGTTTGTGATTACGAAGGTTGTGCCTTTAAGGCGATGACCAAAGATGGCCTCATTAACCATTATGTTAAAACCCACAAGTACTCCAAGGACAAGGTGCTTCAGTTAAGCCGGTTTCAACTCAGGTTCGCACCATTCAAATGCCACATCTGCCTAAGAACATTCACAAGAAAAACGAATCTCAGAACTCATTATAAACAAATGCATAGGTTCAGTAAAGAGGACATGCAGAAAGGAAAGTTCCCCTATATAAACTGTGTTTCTGTTCCTAGCAATACAACTCCACAGCTGGCTGTGCCAAATATATTAATTAAAACTGAGAATGACAGTCCCCGCCTAACTGAAGAGAAATTATGCAGCTCCCAGAATGTCTCTGAAAGGCTGAGCTTGTCTCAGGATACTGCAACAATTAAGATAGAAAAGGGCTCTCTTTACCCTGTGACTGTTCCTTACCAGACTAAAGACTTTAATTTATTTGGGGACGATGAGCATGCACAACTTGGCACCGTGAGCGGAAGCTGGCGCCAGACTGGAAGCGATTCCGAAAACACAATGAATGAGTCCTTCACGACAGAAGTTGAATGTTCTGAATCTGCAGAATCTTTGAAATCTGAGGAGATGCATATGAATGGCAGCATGGAATCCAGCTGCATGATGCCTGACAGCGCAGACGATTCTGAATCCAAGGAAGAAGGTAGAGGAAGTCGGAGAATTGGCACTAAAAGTAATCTGTGTTACATGCTGAACAAGTACCACAAACCTTACCACTGCATTCACAAGGGCTGCTCCGCGGCATTCACTGGGCAGCCAAACTTGATACGCCACTACCAGACGGTGCATCAGTATAACCGAGAGCAAATGTGTTTGGAAGAAGATCAAGGAAACGCCAAGAAAGACAATACCAAAGTGAAGAAAATCTTCAAGTGCAAGTTTGAAGGTTGCACCAAACGCTTCCAATATCCTAGAGTGCTGTTGAGGCACTACAGTGAGATTCACAAACTTGCAGGCAGTGAAACAGCAAAGTACCCTTGTAATCAGCCAGATTGTGTGTCCTCTTTTAACATGTATAGTAACCTTAGACGCCAGCCTGCTGACTTGCAGTTTAAGTGCAGCATAGATGGTTGCAGCCGTACTTACACTATCCGTTCCAGTTACCTGCGCCACGTCCAAAGACAGCACAAGGCCCATTACAAGTCGATACTGCTGAAGCCTCGCAAAAACAGTAACTATGACCGTAAGCTGAACTTGGAAAGGTGCAATCAGGACTGCTTTATCGACGGCGAGGCCAATGGCTCAGCCTCAGCTGACAAGCCCAGTTTGAGGCTGTTCAAGCAGGAACGGCTCACCGACGAAGATAGCTGCGGCTCCGCGTTACCGCGTGCGCCTAACTTGGGCAGGATCGGCGGAGAACATCTGTCCGACGAAGGAGGCTGCGATTCTGAATCCGAAGCTGAGCCAAATTTTGAAAATTATAAGAATCTTGACCCGTATGGTTCGGCACTGAAAGCTGAGTTGAACTTGGAAGGTCACAGCCACGGAGATCTTAAAAGTGAGGCTTGCAGCAGAAAAGCAAAATTAGAACCGGAAATAAAGAGGAGTCTATCAGATAATCATTCTGATGACTCAAATGACTCGTCGCCACAGGATGAAGACTGTGAGAGAAATGCATCCTCTATGACTTACGGTGGTTCCTCAGTGGATGAGTATGATAAGGAAGGAAGAAAATCAGGCCGGTGTCGGGATTATTCGTTGAAGAGTACAGACCACGGATTTGCAATGTGTAAAAATGAGGTTTTAAGAGATCAATTTCCATGCATGGTCGATGACTGTCAGACTGTTGTTCTGAGCCGGCGCAGTGTCTTGAGGCACTATAAGATACTTCACAAAATGACTGCTAAATATATTGAGCAGAATTGTAATACACTTCTGGTGTGCAAGAAATATTCTGATACGTCGCGTGAGAAGGTGGGGTCTGATTCTCCGGCTCCTCCCAAAAAAGTGTTCTCTGAGCAGGTTGAGGACGCTCCAGGTTGCAGTGTTCTCCGGCAACAAAATGGTGAGGTGCAGTTGAAAACGGAGTTCAAAATTGAACCTGATCAAGTTGGATCAGGGCAGCAGTTACAGAACTGTAGTGTGGCGAACGGCAACGATGCTTTCCCTGGCGGTGGGAATGTTCTCTTTCCTGGGAAGTCGGTAAACAGCAGCCTCGCCCTGGGGATGGCAAACAGAGGTCCAAGCTTCAAGGAAAATGATGCGAATCGGGCCTTTCTGCCGAAGAACGGAGGAGTAATTCCAAACATCGTGAAGCAAAGTGGCACCCAAAATGGCTCCCTGTTTCCCAAACTGAAGCAGCCTTTGAAAAGAAAATTTGAAATGGACGGACAGTCGCAGAGAACTGACTCCATGTATTTGCCTCAGGGCTCGCTTTTCGGCACCAAGGAGAGCCAGCAGAGCCAAAACGCTCAGCAGAAACCATTTGACTTAACCACGTACAAACCTATAGGCTTTGAAGCCTCATTCTTGAAGTTTATTCAAGAAAGTGAAGACACTGAGAATGACGTTGAAGAGTCGTGGCATTGGGATACCCCGAAGCGATGCAAAAAATTCGCTTCACACCAGAGGGAGTCGGGCGTTAACACTGGATCAAATGAATCAGCAGTGGAGAACTGTACAGGGTGCAATGCAGACTGTGACAAAAGTGACTCTGCTGTGCATAACAGCTTCACAGCTATCGAGCCCCTAATTTCACAAGGGTCAACTCCATCTTTGGAGAACTTACGAACGATATTGGATAAGGCGTTGACAGACTGTGGGGATCTTGCCTTAAAGCAGCTTCATTTCCTTCGACCTGTGGTAGTGCTGGAAAGGTCTGAGTTTTCCACTCCCCTACTAGAACTGTTTCCAACAAAAAAGAATGATGAACTCTGTGTGGGAAGTTCATAGGACTATTTGTATCTATTTTGCAAACTTAAATCACCATACTGTAACCTATGTAGAGTGATAAAAACAGTACTGCAGAGAATAAAAAAGGAACGAGTACACCTGGGGCTTCCATTTGGGAAATGAAACCTTGGTTTGTTCTGGTTTTGTGCATGATTGTGTGTGTGTGTGTGTATACGAACAAGTATTAGGGTACTTATCGGGGATTAGTAGTTCTCACTAAGAACTTGAATGTGCACATACTGGTGCTTTTCTGTAATATACTGTACACTACATCTCCTTTATGTATGGGTTTTGAGATAGTACGCTGTCAATTAAATGGCAATTTTTCACAAAAATCATTGTACTGATGGATTTGTACTATAAATCAAATTGTATTGATGCTTTTCAAAAGCATCACTTGCCTAATTTGTGGGCATCAAAACAGTTATCAATAAACGAAAGGAAACTACTTTTATTGCAGCAGGGCTTTAGCTATAACCCATTATGGTTTTCTCTGAAATATTCTTGTAATTATGTACGAAATCTATAATTGGAACAATTACTGTGGCTGATTTAATTTTTGATGAACTAACTCCACTTCAGCGTGACCTTCTTCACAAGTTGACTGAAATGTGATCTTAAAATTGGCTCCAGGAAGATTTTTTTTGCTGTCAACGGAATCCTCCCTTTGAGTGTACGACTATGTAGCATACCTTCTGTTCTGGATTTTGTTTCAAACAAAGGACCAAATCATGGCAATATGTTCCTGTGTATATTTTATTTACTTAATCCATCCTAATAATATAGATTTTAACCTAGAAGGTAAATGATAACTTGGTGTATGTATTTGGAGATGGTGAAATAGGAAAAGAAAACATTGTTTTAGATATTTTGAAATAATGCGTTACTCATATAACAAAGTTTTTGAAAAGAAATTTGGAATGTCTGTTTCAGCCTGAATAAACCTAGAACATTTTGGCCGATTATGCTACCTTTCTAGTAAGGTTTATCAGTGACACTTGACTGACACTACTGAGTGCATAGTCATAGCAAAACATACTTGAATGGGCCCTGGGAAGCACCAAAGAGGGCTTAGTGACATAGCATTACAAGTATCTAATCAAGTTTTGATAGTTTCTGCAATAGTCCACGTACTATTTACCATAAGGCTTACTAAGGTAGGTTCACCGTGTGGACCCTTGAGTCAAAGTGTTATTTGTTATATAGAAATTTGTTGCTTTTAGAATCTTATCTGTGTTTTGTGATTTCAAAAGACACTGGAAATCCACATTTAGACCAGTTTAGTACTGCCTGTAGGCATAAGTATTTCCTGTGCATATGCAAGAATTTTCATTCAGCAACAGTGGGGATGGTGAAGGAGAGGGCCCCTGGGAGTACCTTCAGTTCCTTATTAAAAGCAAGATGTCAACTAGATATCCCCAAGAGACACTTAGTCCAAGATTTATAGCCCATGTTTACTCTTAAAAATTAAGATGAAAGGAAAATGCATATTTTCCTTCAAAGAGATAACATAAACTGAAGATTTGGACAAAGGCTTTTTGTTTCTTGGTTATAATGTGGTATTCATTTTGCAATTAGACAAATTTACTTTTTTTAAGTACAAGTTTGACCGTGGAATTCCATTTTTATCCTCGTTTGTAATAACTTGTCAATTGAGCTGGTAAATTTCTGTTCATTTGGTAAGGCAGTTGCGGGGTTGCATTGAATCATGGTTTAAAATCCATTTTAATACAATGCAGTTCAAAAGGAAAAAAATATACACACACTTAAGTTTTGATGAGCATAACTAATAGACCTGATAGTATCTGTCCTAACATGCTTGTTCTGTTCGCATTTTTATAGCCTGCTTGTAATGAATTGTAGAAAGTTTTAACTGAATGTATTCATGTCTGTGCCGCAAAGTTTCATCCAAAATGTAAATGGAAAGTTAAACCTCGCAGTGAAGAGTAAAACAGTTTAAACAAGATTTTTCATTCTATGTGAAAACTGAACCAAGCTCTTTATTTTACAGCGCTTTAAATAACATTGTGACTTGCTTTAGGCTGACCTCTCTTCGGCTTTCCCCATCAAATAGTTGATTGCTGGGAACTTGTCAATTTTAGCAAATTTGCTGTTAATAAATGCCATGTAAAGTTCAACAAATCTGTTGTACAAAATAGAGTGCAGCAGCGGTTGGATATCTGACTGTAACCTTTTTGGGTTAATTCAGCTGGTGGTACATTGCTTTCAACAACTTGAGCTTGTTGTGAAGAAGCACAAGGGGAATTAAGGACAGAAGGTACTGCAGATGCTGGAAATCTAGAGTAAAACACACAATGTGCTGGAGGAGCTCAGCAGGTCAGGCAGCATCTATGGATGGGAATGAACAGTCGACGTTTCAGGCCGAGACCCTTCATCGGGATTCGAAGCATCACCCATAGATACTGCCTCACCTGCTGAGCTCCTCCAGCACATTGTGTGTATTTCATAAGGGAAATGAGCAGTAACCATAGCATTTAATAAGATCCAAATGCTGAAATTATTCTCCACCCATCTACTGAAGTTTTCCAAAGGAATTAGTTATAGAGCTGTGCCTTGTTGCAAATTTAAGTAACAAATCTCTGGAATTCATTGCTAGCGGGCTGTGGAGACCAAGTTAAGGGTTAAAGGGAGAAGGATGAAGCATAGGTTTGAGCTGGTGAGGAGAGGATCAGCAAAGAGTGAATGATGGAGCAGACTGGGAGGGGATGAATGGGAAAGAGATGGAGGGCTATGGTTTGGGTGCAGATTGATGAGAATAGACAATTTAAGTGGTTTGGCCCAGACTAGATGGACCAAATGGCCTGTTTCTGTGCTGTATTTTCTATGACTGGATGGGCTGAATGTCCTAATTCTGCTCTGTCTTTTTGCCTCCTTAGTTCACAATCCAACTTGGGAATAAGTTCTCATGTAAGAATAACAACAGGTTAATTGTGTGTGTGCCTTCCTGTCTTACCTCACTTCTGTTTTTTCTCACTTTTTATCTTGTGAATGGTGGTGGATTATACAGCCATTGGCTACAAAATGAGAGCATACACTGGCTCCATAACTTCTGTCCCTCCTTGGTTTCCACTGCTTCCCTTTCTGACGAAAGATGGAATTGCTTTTCCTGCCTCCTGCACCAACCTTTATATACATGTCTCACAGTGATTCCAGTCTTTAATTCTGTAAAGTTTGTACAGCCCAAGACCAAAGCTGCAAAAGTGTTTCTTTGCTATCCTCTGCATTACATTATAGGGTTAGCTATACCTTAGAGTTTTTAAGCAGTATTTTTTGTCTGTCATCTGTGTGTTGTGGAAGGCAAAATATGCCAATTTAAAGTTCTCTTGATAGATATTTATTTTAGAAAGATCTTTGTGGAGAATCCAGCTATTATTACAAACTTAGCTATTCTGTGTATTAATTAACAAATAAAACTTATTGACACTCTTTGGGATTTGGGGACTTAATTTTTTTTTTATTTTTGAAAACCCCTGAGTGGTATTTAATGCCTTCATTTGAGATGCCAGTTTCAGAGAGAGACTGGAAAGAAATAGCACAGGTTGTAAGCATGGAATTTCATTGCACCCTGGTGAACGTGACGATCTGCTTTGTTAGCTTGCAGTCACTTTTACCAAGGTACAGTGAAAGACACTTCTGCATGCCAGTATCAATCCATCACATCAGTACATTGAGGTAGTTCAAAGGGGAAAAACAATAGGCATCAGTTAATCTTGAGAGACCATGGATCTGCGCCTTGGAAAGTTTCCAGGGCACAGGCCTGACAAGGTTGTATGGGAGACTGGCAGTTGCCCGTGCAGCAAGTCTGCCCTCTCCACGCCACCGATGTCCAAGGGAAGGGCAAGGGCCGGGGCCGATACAGCTTGGCACCGGTGTTGTTGCAGAGCAATGTGTTGTAAAGTGCCTTGCTCAAGGACATAACATGCTGCCTCAGCTGAGGCTCGAACCAGTGACCTTCAGATCACTAGACCAACACCTTAACCACTTGGCCATGTGCCAACAATAATGCAATCACTCCTGATGAAGAGTTTCAGCTGGAAGCATCGTCACTACCTCCTCCTGGTTCTGTCTGGCCTGCTGAGTTCTGCCAGCATTTTGTGTTTTTAATGCTATGTTGAACATAGTTTTGCAGTTAAGGAAATTGCAGTACAGGCAGACAAGGAAGCCAAAGCTAGTGAGAAGATAGAGGTTTGGAAAACTTTCAAAAGCTTGCAGAAGAAAACTAAGAAGGTCATTAGGAAGGAAAAGATGAATTATGTAAGGAAGCTGGTAACTAATATTGAAGATACTAAAAACTTTTTTAAGTATATAAAGGGTTGAGGGTAGATACAGGACCAATAGAAAATAAAGCTGAAAATAGTGTAATCAGAGATGGCAGAGGGACTGTATGCATATTTTGCATCAGTCTTCACAATAGAAGACATCAGCAGTATACCGGACACTCAAAGAGTGTCAGGGAACTGAAGTATGTGCAGTGAAAATTACAACTGAGAAGGTGCTCAGGAAGTGTAATGGTCTGAGGGTGTATAAATCTCCTGGACCTGATGGAATGCACCCTCGGGTTCTGAAGGAAGTAGCTGGGGAGATTGCAGAGGCATTAACAATGATCTTTCAAGAATTGATAGATTCTGGCATTGTACCGGATGACTGGAAAATTGCAAATGTTACTCTGCTATTTAAGAAGGGTGGGAGTCTGCAGAAAGGAAACTATAGACCTGTGAGCCAGACATCAGTGGTTGGGAAGTTGTTGGATTCGATGGTTAGGGATGAGATTACAAAGTACCTGGAGGCACATGACAAGATAGGCTAAAGCCAGCATGGTTTCCTGAAAGGAAAATCCTGCCTGACTAACCTACTGCAATTTTGAGGAAATTACAAGCAGGGTAGACAAAGGAGATGCAGTGGATGTGTACTTGGATTTTCAGAGGGCCTTTGACAAGGTGCCACAAATGAGGCTGCTTAGCAAGGTAAGATCCCATAGAATTACAGGGAAG
Organism: Hypanus sabinus; assembly: GCF_030144855.1. NCBI lineage: Eukaryota > Metazoa > Chordata > Chondrichthyes > Myliobatiformes > Dasyatidae > Hypanus > Hypanus sabinus. Next base: position 12,233,115 of record NC_082729.1, on the reverse strand, counting down.
TTACTAGCATGGGTGGAGCATTGGCTGACCGGCAGAAAAAAGAAAGTGGGAATAAAGGGATCCTATTCTGACTGGCTGCTGGTTACCGGTGGAGTTCCACAGGGGTCGGTGTTGGGACTGCTGCTTTTTACAGTGTATGTCAATGATTTGGACTACGGGATTAATGGATTTGTGGCTAAATTTGCTGATGATACAAAGATAAGGAGGAGTGGGTAGTGTTGAGGAAACAGCCTGCAGAGAAACTTAGTTTAGGGGAATGGGCAAAGAAGTGGCAGATGAAATGCAATGTTGGAAAGTGTATGGTCATGCACTTGGGTGGAAGAAATAAATGGGCAGACTATCATTTAGATGGGGAGAGATCTCAAAATGCAGAAATGCAAAGGGACTTGGGAGTCCTTGTGCAGGACACCCTAAAGGTTAACCTCCAGGTTGCAACAGTGGTGAAGAAGGCAAATGCAATGTAGGCATTCATTTTTAGGGGTATAGAATATAAGACCAGGGATGTGATGTTGAGGCTCTATAAGGCACTCGTGAGACCGCACTTGGAATATTGTGTGCAGTTTTCAGCTCCTAGAAAGAATATACTGATACTGGAGAGGGCTCAGAGAAAATTCATGAGAATGATTCCAGGAATGAAAGGGTTACCCTATGAGGAACATCTGGCAGCTCTTGGGCTGTATCCCTGGAGTTCAGGAGAATGAGGGGGATCTTATAGAAACATTACAAATGTTAAAGGACCTGAATAGATTAGATGTGGCAAAATTATTTCCCCTCATAGGAGAATTCAAGATGAGAGCACAACTTCAGGATTGAAGGACGTCCATTTAGAACAGAGATGCAGAGAAATTACTACCTCAGAGGGTGGTAAATCTGTGGAATTTGTTGCCACAAGCAGCTGTTGATGCCAACTGGGTGCAGTTAAGGCAGAGATAGGTTCTTGATTAGCCAGGGCATCAAAACGTATGGGAAGAAGGCAGGAGGGTGGAGATGACTGGAAGAATTGGATCAGCCCGTGCGTGATTGAATGGCGGAGGAGATCGATGGGCCGAATGGGCCTATATCTTATGATCAGACAATAAGGTACAAGACCATGATATGGTAGATCTGAATAAATGTTGTAGGTTGACAATACATTGCTGCCATTAGTATTTTTCCCAAGAATGTGGCAAGAGGGATGTTCAGGTAGTTGAAATGCAGCTTAGGTATCCACTGGTTTTCATTTACTGGCTGGTCTATTTGTGGGCTTGGAATCATGATCTTTTTTGAGTTTTTCAAACAGCTTTTAAGGATTCAAACTTCCAGTCTGTTTTCCATAAAACTGTAGGGATTGAATTTAATACTTGCTATGGACCCTAATTCCAGAATTTGCCCCAACAGCAAATATAAACTTAATTTATGCTGTTCACCCTTGTTTGACCATTTTAACATTGTGATCTCTGGGTGAGTTTGCATTGTGTCACTCTCCTGATTCATAGCGCAGATGTTGCAATGTGAATCAACAATCTGCTGTACAACTTCAGTGGAAGAGGAAGGAATTGTTGATGTTTCTGTTGAAACCCAATCCTGAATCAGGGCTTCAAACTGAAGCATTGACATGCTTGCCCTACATGTGCACAGAATCCAAACATCATTGATGAAGGTGGAAATAGTTGTCAGGGTGAAGTGTTGGTTGCGAATCGAAAATTCATGAGAAATGGCTGCCAATTCCATTTGTGCTGGCTGACTTGAGTCACCTTTGAAATAAAAGGCATCTAATTCATCCTGAACCACTAGAGGTTCTGCAGGTACTGGAAATCTAGAACAACACACACACTCAGCAAGTCGGGCAGTATCTGTGCAGGGAAATAAACAGTTGATGTTTCAGCCTGAAATCCTTCATTGGGATGGGACAGAGTAAGGTGGGGGAAGGGGACAGAGTACATAGGTGATATGTGGAAGAGGTAAAAGGCTGATGAAGAAAGAATATGATAGGAGACGGTAGTGAGCCATGGGAGAAAGGGAAGGAGACAGGTGAGAGAGGGGATCCGGAGTGGGAAATGGGGGGTGGGGGGGGTGGTATCAGTTAATCTGATTTGGCTACCAGAATTGCTCTGATACATGCCCAAGCATTGAAGTTTAAATCTGGATTTGCGGAGTTTGAGAAAGCAAATCCAGTTCACACGTGCTGGCACATCGTAAAATATTATTGAATTACTTTCAGGCTGGAATCCCCAGCCTGTAGAGTAAACTTTTTTTTACAAAATAAGTTATGTTGACACTCATCATACAAGTGTTTGGCATGCAGATTCTGGGAAATATGCGTTTGTATTTGATCTCCATGGCTTGAGGCCTTCCTGCTGTTCGAAGTATTTGGCTCGCTTTAATATGCTCAGGCACAGACATCCTATAAATTTTCAATTTAGTTCTCATGACTAGACCAGAAACTGCAGGAAGTAAGCCTGCTGTATTTTTCATGTTACAGGGTACACTTGAGTTTATATCTACTGAGCTCTTGGAAGTTTAATCCTTTATATCAATCAACCTCTTCGTCCTTTTGTCATTTAAAATTATTTCACATTCTGGGTGCGTGGCGAGCCATCATAATATTTACTACGTCATATGTTTTTCCTGTTTGTTACACTGCCCATTTGGGATCATTTATCTACATTATGCAGTGGACGATTGATAATGCTTCCCTACTTATATTAAGAAGCAGAGGGATCCATGTGATGAGGCAGAAAGCTGGTTATTACAGACTCTTACACTGCATTAAACCATACTCTGTTTCCTGGGATTGTCAAATGACCCTCAAAGCCACAAAGTAGCTGAGCAGGAAACTGCAAAAGTTGGGCATTTCTCCACCCCCCCCCCAAAAAAAAAGATCTATAAAACTAACTTCTAGAACTTGAAGTAATTGCAAACGAAAAGCAGAAGTAGGCAATTCAGTCCCTGGATTGTGTTCTGCCATTCAATAAAATGGAGGTGGGTATTGATGTTTCTCTCTACACTGTCTTACTGCACTCTCCACATATCCCTTGACTCCCAATTTAAATGTCTGTCAACCTCAAACCTTGAATATAGAAGTCTGACATGGAGAATTCTGAAGGGACTCTGCCCCTCTGAGAAGAACATCCTTCTCTCTGTCTTAAATGGGTAACTTTCTTACTTTAAGTCCACTAATTCTAATTGTGTCATCT